>NC_069501.1:24358124-24658124 GCF_027579735.1 Bombina bombina
AATAATCCCCAAAAGCTGTTTGCATACCTGGTGTGGTTGTGTGTAAGGTGTCTCCCACTTTGATAGTGTTTATACATTTGTTTGGTCTAGAAAGTTTGGTGAGTCTGGCTAGAAATTTCCCCGTCCTATCCCTTTATCTGTAAAACTTTGCCTGCACTGCTGTCATGTCTCTATCTGCATTTTGATGTAATGCTGTGTCCCTGGTAGCCTTTGACTCCACATAGGTTTGTTTTGTTGTAGGATTGGGGTTATGCAAGTATTTATTTCTCACACTGATCACTGGTCTCAACAAAGCCTCAGTTTTCTGTTTTCTCTGATTCAGTTTACCCGCTGAATAAGAGGTTATAACACCCCTCATCACCGACTTACTTGTTTCCCAGAACAAAAGAGTATTATGTCTACATGGTCCCTCCCTCTGCAGTGTCGGATTGATTTTAAAACTGATGGGTGCATGGTCTGATATTGTTGCAACATCTATTCTTGCGTCAGTTATCTGGGTCCTAAAGAGTTAGTCGTTAGGAATACGTCTATCCTGGAAAGTGTACCCTTAGCTGTGGTGGTACAGGTGTAGCTCTGCTCGTCCAGGTGTTTGTCTCTCCAAATATCTGTCAATGCCAGCGAGTATTTAAATTTAGATAGAATCAAAGAGTCTCTCCTGGCATTGCGGTGTGTCGTGTGGCTGAGTTAGGATCTCTAAACCTATCTGCTGGTGTTTGGGACGCTATATTGTAGCCCCCCCCCCCCCCCCCCCGGATCATCGGGAATCAGCAAATTTTAGCACAATATTGCTGAAAATTCTCCAAAAAATCTCTCTTGTCAGTGTGAGGGCCGTAAACCCCCCAATAACAATATGTTTGTTGTCATGTCTCAGTTTGGTAAGTACATATCTACCCTCCTGGTCTACCAGTTGTTTCTCAAGAGTGTACTCTAAGTTTCACCTGAAAAGAATGGCTACCCCCTGGCTCGCTTCCCCTCATAGGTAGTGTGAATTACTTCCCCAACCCACCCCTACTTCAGTTTTCGATGATCTGCACATGATAAATGAGTTTCCTCCAATATTGCTACATCAGCATGTTGGTTTCTAAGATATTTAAGAATGGCTTTTTCTCTTTATGGAGGATGTTATGCCCCCAACATTCCAGGATACAATTTTCATGCTTAAGCCCTAAGTGAGTATCTCTCTGGCCTAGTGAAGCATAGTGCGCCTAGGGTGTATGTGGTCTGTCCTGTGCACTTACTGTTAGCTGGTCGAAGGAGAGAGTGCAATCCCACCCGGATAACGCAGGGTAGCTCCGCCACCCCCCTCTGGACTCTGAAAAGTAAAGCAACAGATGAATACAGTTTACGGTAACTTCTATCTCACTAACTGCTTTGGCACAGAAATATTTAACTGAAAAACTGTTAACTGTCAATTTAGTTTCTGTCTAACAGATATCTACACAAACAATTTAACGTTTTGAAATCCCAACAGCCCACCCACCCCCCCTTTCCTGTAAAAGATAAGTAAACAGTAGTTTATACCACTTAGAGTTCTTAGCGGCCCTCTATTTGGCCGACATAGACCTTATGGTCTATTGGATGAGTCTTATCTACTTGCAAAGTACTTTTCTTATTCAGGGTGCGTCCTCTTCTCCTTGTTGGGCTCTTTGCTGATCATCTCAGTTTCTTCTATTCTGTTATAGGAACATCTGCAGATGTTTTAGTGTTTCAAATATCTTCAGGCCTCGTGACATTTGCAATCGCAGCCTAGTGGGGTACAAGAGAGCTACGGACTCCCCTTGGATTATTAGGTCTCTGCAGTACGGTGAGAATTCTCTCCTTTTTTTGCAACTTCTGCCAAGTAGTCCTGGAAGATATGTATCCTCCTCCCTTCATAGGTGATAGACGGCATCTGTCTGTATGCTCGGAGCAGCTGCATTTTATCTTTGAAGTTTAGGTAGCGTTCCATGATCTGCTGTGGGGCTTGTTCAGGGTCTCCCTCTTGGTGCAAAACTCCAATTCTGTGGGCTCTCTCTGCAGTACAGGGCACGCTGGAGTCAGGGAGCTTGAGTAGACCTGAGAGAGTGGTTTCTGCAAAGTCCATCAAGGCTCTTGGTGGTACGGATTTAGGAACACCCACTATCTGAATGTTGTTCCTTCTTGACCTGTTCTCCAAGTCATCCAGCTTAGCTTGTAGTATCTTATTTTGCCATTGAAGATTGGAGATGGATGAGGAGGTTTCCCTTTGCCTTTCCTCTCCCTCCGCAACTTTTTGCTCCACGTTTGTCAGTCATGATGAAAAGGCCTTGAAGTCTGTGGACAGGGAGTCCATGCCTGTCTGGAGCTGTTCAATCTTGGGCAAGAGAACGGCAGAAAGCTGTGACACTATAGGGTGCATGTCCTGCACTTGGATTTTAGAGGTTTCTGCTTGTGGTTGCACTGCCTCGTGGATTTCCACCTGGTGTTTTTGGCGTCTGTCTGGTTGTTTTTGCCTCCCAGACATTTTGTCAGTCTTTTTATTATATGGGGAGAAATATTTTTGCATGCAGGCAGTTCCTAAGTGAGGTTTTTTTTTAATTTTTACTTTATTTTTTATTTATTTTTTCCCACCAGTCAGATAGGGCGGGAGGATTTGGCACTCCTATCAATATACAGGGAACCAGTATGAATGGTGTGTATGGAGGGTCTTCAATAAGGGGCCCCCGGTCTCTGTTTAGTGTGACATAGCTAGCTTTGTTTCACAAGGGAGAATTTTCATAAAGGAGCCCTGGGGCCTAATATTCTGCTGGGGAGGCCAAGGCCTCTGTGGCATAATGTAGTCTCTCAGGGTCATGTTATTCTGTGTCCCTGAGTTAGTGCTTCAAGTACGGGTGTCTTGTGTCAGGGGCAGACTGTGTTGTGGCTTATGTGACCCCGACTCTGTTTGCAGGAAGGTCCTGACTGCCCTAGGTACGGTTGTAGTGAGAGGGGGTTCCTATAAGGCTTATCGCTGGTGGCTGTCCCTTTTGAAGTAACTTTGTCCTGAGCTAGGGCTGCCCACCTCTGTATAACTGTTCATGTGCCCCAGGTTAGGCAGGAAACTCTTATGGCTTTCAGTTGGCCTAGAGATGACGCTTGGTTTCGCGCCTAAATTGTGCTATTCTTGTCGGGCCTCTCTGTAGACCCCTCCCCTCCACCTCCTATTCTCTGCTGGAACTGTTTTACTCACGGACCGCTCTAAACAGAGCATTGCTGTGCTTTGCTCCTGTGACGCAGATGGCTATCGTGGCCCGCCAGACGGCGGTATTCCTCTTTGTTTATGTCCCTCCAATGGTGGAGCTGGTGACGGCTCCTGGCTCTTGTAGGTTCTGGCAGTGACCACTAGTCAGTACTGCCAAGGGATCAAGCTGTTGGGTGCCTCTTAGGGTGAAAATACCCCTAAATCTCTGCAGGTCGCACGGAGCTCCACTTCAGTGCGACTGATCGATGCGCCCGCCCACCGGAAGTCCCCCTAAATCTACCCATTTATCTGAATTGCACCTGATGTCATACTTAAGCCAGTTGGCGCTCTTATTCCACGCAAAACACTATAGTGAAGGTACATGGAGGGAATATGATTCGCATTAGACGAAAAATGGCAGGTAACCCAGTTCTCACAAGGTTTTACTAATGGGTTTCTTATTCCAGTTTCAGCAGGGATCAAGGGATCAACAATTCACAGAAATTTACTTTCAGCATATTAATATCCTCAAGCATTTAAGGAGAAACTCAATAAAGAATTTGTTTTAGGTCACATGGTTGGTCCCTTCTCCTCCCCAAATTTAGTGGTGTCTCCATTGGGGGTTGTTTCCAAAAAGGAGACGTGAAAATTGTGCCCAACACAGCACCTTTCATACACAAAAGGTATTTCTGATATTGATAATATTGACTCCTACCTTAGCTCAGTGCATTACCAATCCTTTTTTTTTTTTAAGTTTTCAAAAGCTTTATTGAAGTTCAATGAGAGTTACATGAAGAAAGAAGTAAAAAATAGAGGCCTCGTATGCCCCAAAACTCAACAATATAAACAAACAGAACTGGACATTGCTATTAAAATAGGTGTAGTTAGACCATGTTCAGATAACAAAATTCTTTCATAAAACAAAATACAATACAGATTTTAAGTGTCATTAAGAACTAACAGTTCCTGGTAAGACTGATGTGACGGATACCCCGGATACCCCGACTGGGTAGCTCCGCCAAGTGGGTCCTGCTTCCTCCCTGCCGATTGCAGCTATGTAGCTGGCAAGTGACCACAGCCTGTAGCCACCCCTGATGCCCGACAGCACCAGTACTCAGGGTCCCACCCTGTGGCAGACTCCGGCTACCCAGATTGGGTAGCTCTGCCTGCGGGTCCTTCCTCTGCCTGGAACAGGCTGCTATGTAGCCCAGGAAAGTGATTCTAGCTGGGGCCCACCCAAATAACTAGACAGACTAGCATTCAGGTGAAAATAGAACTGATTTTATTGAAAACACACACTCCTTTTATACAGACAGCTCATCTTGATAAGAACAGAAGACAATGCCATAGTTTTCCTGCCATTCCCTCCCCTCCAGACAGCCCGGCACCTCCATAGGAGCCACAGTCTCACATACTCCCAAAACCTAGGGATGGCAGTTTCGGGGTAATTGGTCACCAGATGCCACAGTCCAAAAATCAGCATGATTCGTTACTGGGGACCGGAGTTACAGTCCGTTGAAGTTATGGGGTTAGGGGTTTCCAAAACCCCCGGTTCCCAAAGGAGCTCCCCTCTGATAATTGCCACAGCTCTTGTCCTCCCAATGGGCTGCCAATCCCCAAAAGAGCGGAGCTCTGGGCAAAGGGCTGCTGGAGCGACCAGGGGTAAAGTTAGCGGCTGTCCTGCTGTCCTGTAGCCGACTGGGAGTTCCAGGAGCCCGGCCAGCCTGAGAGGAGTTAGGCGGGTGTCCGTTGTGAGGCGGCCGACCAGGAGTTCCAGGAGTCCAGCCAGCCTAGGAGGGTTTTCCTGGTCATACACCAGCTCTTCACAAAACAAGCAAACAAAAGCTTCCAGAGATTGTGCTTGCTCTGAGGAGCCCAAATCCACTGAGAAACAACAGGGGTGAGGTTGTAGGGGGGGTTGGGGGTAGCCTTAGCTGTCTGTTATCCGTGACATCTCCCCCCACTCCAGTTCGGCAGACCCGGGCCTGGGGCTGTCCGACGGTGGCCCTCCACTTCTCGGTTGCTGGGAGAGGTTATCCCATCTCTCCTGAGCTTGGGGCATCCTGGGGGTTTCTGCTGGCGTTTATACCCTGCACCCTGGGCGCATGGATAGTCACATAATGCAAAGTCCCAAACATGTTTGCTAAGGGCGGCTCCCAAACAATTGCTGTTCCACAAGTTCCAGTGTCCTTAAGTTCCATGGCCAAACTGTCTCCCTCTGTGAGTACTGGCTGACCCACCCACAAACAAAGCCAGTGCCAGTTTCCAGGCTGTATTCCCACCCCAGACCGGAGGGGGAGGTTGCTCCTATGTGGGGCAGGTAAAGATTGGGTGCCCAAACATGTGGCACCAACTGTATACACTTTTATCCTCCTTGCCCAATGCAATGCCTGCCCTTGGTGAAAAATACTCCGGGACAAGAAAAGGGTAGAGACCCTGCCAAGCTACTGAGGGGAGAGTCATTCTGTCTCTTCTCCCGAGAAGGAGATATATCGCTGGGGAGGGAGGTCTGCTACCTCCGCTCCATGGGAAACTGTGCTGCCGCTGGGGAGGGAGACCGGCTGTCTCTGCTCCCTGTACGGGGTTCTGCCACTGGGGAGAGAGACCAACTGTCTCCTCTCCCAGAAAGGGATTCGGCCACTGGGGAGAGATATTGATACCCGTCTCTCCCTGCAAGGGCTTCTCTGTAAGGGGAGGGAGGACGACTACCTCCGCTCCCGAAGGATGGATCTGCCACTGGGGAGAGAGACTGACTGTCTCCTCTCCCAGGAAGGGGTTATGTGTAAGGGGAGGGAGGACGACTACCTCCGCTCCCAGGGGATGGCTCTGCTGCCGGGGAGAGAGACCAACTGTCTCCTCTCCCAGGAAGGGGTTCTACTTACAGGGAGGGAGGACAACTACCTCCGCTCCCAGGGGATGGCTCTGCTACTGGGGAGAGAGACAGACTGTCTCCTCTCCCTGTACCTGGCTCTGCCGCTGGGGAGAGAGACCGACTGTCTCCTCTCCCGGGAAGGGGTTCTGCTGCTGGGGAGAGTTATCGACATCCATCTCTCCCTGCAAGGGGTTCTCTGTAAGGGGATGGAGGCAGACTACCTCCACTCCCAGGGGATTGCTCTGCCACTGGGGAGAGAGACCGACTGTTTCCTCTCCCAACTCCTGGCTCTGCTGCTTGGGAGAGAGACCGACTGTCTCCTCTCCCAGGAAGAGATTCTGCTGTTGGGGAGAGTTATCGACATCCATCTCTCCCTGCAAGGGGTTCTCTGTAAGGGGACGGAGGACGACTACCTGCACTCCCAGGGGATGGCTCTGCCGCTGGGGAGAGAGACCGATTGTCTCCTCTCCCGGGTCCTGGCTCTGCCGCTGGGGAGAGAGACCGACTGTCTCCTCTCAAAGGAAGGAGTTCTGCTTACGGGGAGGGAGGATGACTACCTCCGCTCCCAGGGGATGGCTCTGCCGCTGGGGAGAGAGACTGACTGTCTCCTCTCCCTGCTCCTGGCTCTGCCACTGGGGGGAGAGACTGACTGTTTCCTCCCCCAGGTAGGGGTCCTGTTTATGGGGAGGGAAGACAACTACCTCTGCTCCCATGTGATGGCTCTGCCGCTGGGGAGAGAGACCAACATCCATCTCTCCCTGCAAGGGGTTCTCTGTAAGGGGAGGGAGGACTCCTACCTCCTCTCCCTGGTTTCCTGGGGCTGTTGCAGGTGCTGGGCAGAGGCCGGCAGCTCTCTGCGCTGTTGCCAGCGCTTCTGTTGGGGTGGCTCCTTTGTCCAGGTCTATAAGCTCGAGCCCAGTCTGCTGATCTGTATCTAGCAGCTCATCGTCACTTATGCTCTGTTGCAACTCATCTGAGGCCAACCTCCATGATTCCCAGAGTGCTTCACCACAGCTCCGTGCAGACTCCGTGGCATGCTGCAGAACTCGGTCTAGCAGCCTCTTGTATGCCTTTTCCAGTCCCCATTCTTGGACAATAAGGGATACCATATCGGATACCAGCCAGGGTACCCCGAGAGATCCAACTGCTGCTCTCGGGAGTGGCCAATGTTCGTTACTCTCAGTTCCGCCCCGCTCCCAAATTCTGGGTCTTCTGTCAACTTTTCCAATAGTAACCCAGGGCCGCCGAAGTCAAAGCCCTTTGTGGGGGGGGCAATCCTCCAGCCATGGCCGTACTTGCATAGCGAGCCATCGGAGGTCCCAATAGCCGTCCTCCACCCACATCTCTGCCCAAACCAGTCGATCTAGTTCCGATAGCCATTCCTCCATGTGCTGCTCTCCCAGGAAAAACACTCATAAGTCCCACCGGACCCAGTACCTCTCATCATCTGTGGGGAGGATCTTTCCATCACAATCCTTTTCTTGTTGAAGCCTCTCCCTCCATAGTTGCCGGCGGACAATGCTCCTGCAGCTCAGCTGGTCCAGTTCATAACCAGGACTGTCCAGCTGGGTCAGTGCCTCCTGTACTCTCCTTAGGTACTCGGCTTCCATAGTTACCCGCTACTGTGGCCCTTCTCTGTCAGCAGGAATCGTGTGGAAGAAGCAGATCCCACCGCTGCCAGCCAATGTGATGGATATCCCAGATACCCCGAGTGGGTAGCTCTGCCAAACAGGTCCTGCTTACTCCCTGCCGACTGCAGCTATGTAGCTGGCAAATGACCACAGCCTGTAGCCACCCCTGATGCCCGACAGCACCAGTACTCAGGGTCCCACCCTGTGGCAGACACCGGCTACCCAGACTGGGTAGCTCTGCCTGTGGGTCCTTCCTCTGCCTGGAACAGGCTGCTATGTAGCCCAGGAAAGTGATTCTAGCTGGGGCCCACCCAAATAACTAGACAGACTAGCATTCAGGTGAAAATAGAACTGATTTTATTGAAAACACACACTCCTTTTATACAGACAGCTCATCTTGATAAGAACAGAAGACAATGCCACAGTTTTCCCGCCATTCCCGCCCCTCCAGACAGCCCGGCACCTCCATAGGAGCCACAGTCTCACATAATCCCAATACCTAGGGGTGGCGGTTTTGGGGTGATCCCGGTGGAGCGGCGGCACTTCCAGGGTGTCATTTTAAAGCTCTTGGTCCCCAGATGCCACAGTTCAAAAATCAGATGCCACAGTCCGTTGAAGTTATGGGGCTAGGGTTGTCCAAAAACCCCAGTTTCCAAAGGAGCTCCCCTCTGATAATTGCCACAGCTCTTGTCCTCCCTAGGGCCTACCAATCGCCAAAAGAGCGTAGCTCTGGGGCAAAGGGCTGCTGGAGCAACCAGGGGTAAAGTTAGCGGGTGTCCTGCTGTCCTGTGGCCAACTGGGAGTTCCAGGAGCCCGGCCAGCCTGAGAGGAGTTAGGTGGGTGTCCATTGTGAGGCGGCCGACCAGGAGTTCCAGGAGCCCGGCCAGCCTAGGAGGGTTTTCCTGGTCATACACTAGCTCTTCACAAAACAAGCAAACAAAAGCTTCCAGAGATTGTGGTTGCTCTGAGGAGCCCAAAACCACTGAGAAACAACAGGGGTGAGGTTGTAGGGGGGATTGGGGGAAGCCTTAGCTTTCTGGTATCTGTGACAACTGATATAAAGAATAGAAGTGTGGGGAGGGGAGAGGGGAAGAGAAGAGGAAAGGGGGAGGGGTATTACAGGCACAGGGGTTATCGAAAAGGGGCATGGTCATCTATCGCGGAGGCCAGGTCAGTCTATGGACATTTATAGAAGATATCTCTCTCCATAGTATATAAGTAGGCCATTGAACTAGAAATTTTGGACCAGCTGGCGGGGAGTTCTTTCTTCCACTCACATGCTATAGCATCTTTAATTGACATGAAAATATATATACATATGTACAAGTGATGTTTTGGTAGGGTGCACACTCCTATGTGTATTAGGGCTACAGCAGGCAATCTATGGAGAGATATGCCTAATTTGGACACTACCAGAAAGCAAGCGTTCTATAAGGGGCAGAGCTTGGGGCATTCCCACCAAATATGCATTGTGTTACCCTTCTGGCCATAATTTCTCCAGCAGTCAGGTGACGCACTTGGAAACATTTTCGATAGTCTGATGGGGACATAGTACCAGTGCGCTAATAGTTTGTAAAAGGTTTCATACAGAGTGGTGCAGTGGATAGCCTTCTGCATGAGTTCTAAGGTACGCACCCAAGTATCTGTCGCTACTGATAACCCTAGGAGGGACTCCCATCTTAGAAGATGGGCCAGTGTGTCCAAGAATGGATTATAGCCTAATAGGGTGTAATGGAAAGACAAAGGCCTACGGAGTCTGTCACCTTGATTCCAGACGGACTCCCAGGGGTCAGTGGGCGAGCCAGCGTGGGCTTGAAACCCCAACTGACCAAAAAGCTTTTGATTCTGTTGTATTCGAACGGTAAGTATTGCTGGAGTAAGAGGTCAGCTCCAAACTGGGAAATGTGCTTAAAGCTATCCCTCGGTGTGGTGAGCCAAAGGTACGAGACTGTAGTGACCCTTAGCTGGGCCCATTTGTAGAATAATCCCCCTTAGCTGTAGTACAGCTAGGATACCCTTCTGCCCACAAAAACGAGTCAACGCTGCGATTGAGGGTCAACCAAGAACTCCGGACTGGGATGCCCAGCCTGCTTTTTATTGAGGTTACATGCACACAGGACACTCCCAGTGGGGGGAAGCATAAAATCCCCCATCACACATTTGGTACATTTAGATAGAGAGACAACGCCCTTTGACAGGCCACAATAGAATTACATTACTTCAGCAGATAACAAGTTACACACAAGAAAACAATGCAGTCCATCTTATCAACTAGCAGTCTGACTCCGGAGGTGATTAGACAATGGGAATGTTTATCACTAAACTTAATTAGAGCTGATGCCAGCAAACTTGTATTTAGAAAATAGCTTCTTAAAGCTGAACAAAGTTAACTCTTTCAGTTCTGACCGAAGGGTCTGTCACATAGCACTTAACGGTACACAATGAAAACTAATGCTTCTGTAACAGTGCTCCCTTTCTGTGGAACACTCTGGCAGACACGGTCTGACCCCTTTTCGGGGCAGACTAAGGCTGTCCAGACCGCTGGTTATGCGGGGCTGAGGTCGGTTTGTCTGGACAACCCGTCGGCGTTGCCATTCTGTTTCCCAGGTCTGTAAGTAATGGTGAAATTGAAGGGTTGCAACGATAAACTCCAACGTAATAGCCTGCCGTTATCTCCAGAGACCCGGTTCAGCCACACCAACGGGTTATGGTCGGTGACCAGAGTGAACTCCTGCCCATATAAATAGGGAGTCAATTTCTTTAATGCCCACACCAAAGCCAAACACTCCTTTTCGACCGCTGCATAGCTGACTTCGCGGGGCAGGAGCTTCCGGCTGATGTAGGCAACTGGATGCTCCCCTCCGTCTTCGCCTACTTGGCTGAGGACGGCTCCCAGCCCGAACATGGAAGCATCTGTATGGACGATAAAACGTTTGTTAAGGGCTGGGGCCGCCAAGACAGGAGCGTTAATTAGAGCATTTTTGAGAGCCTGGAAAGCCATTTCACAGTGGGCAGACCACAGGACCTGTCGAGGTAAGTTCTTCTTGGTCAAGTCAGTCAGGGGTTTGGCAAGTGTGCTGTAGTCTGGTACGAACCGTCTATAGTACCCTGCCGTGCCCAGGAAGGCTAGAACCTGAGTCTTAGTGATGGGGGTGGGCCAATTGGCGACAGCTTCTATCTTGGCCGGCTCTGGTCGATGCTTTCCACACCCCACCCGGTGACCCAGGTACTGTACCTCGGCCATCCCAAAGTGGCATTTTTCTGGCTTCAGAGTCAGGCCAGCAGCCCGGATCTGATCCAGAACCATTCCTACGTGAGCTAAGTGGTCCTCCCAGGACTCACTGTGGATCGCTATGTCGTCCAGGTAGGCGCAAGCAAAACTCTGGAAGCCATCCAGGAGCCTATCCACCAAGCGCTGGAATGTAGCTGGGGCATTCTTCATCCCAAACGGCATTACCCTAAACTGATATAAGCCAAATGGGGTGATGAATGCCGACTTGGGGATAGCCTCCGGGGCCAGGGGAATCTGCCAGTAACCTTTGCAGAGGTCAATAGTGGTCAGGTAATTTCCCCTGGCGATACGATCGAGTAGCTCGTCTACCCTGGGCATAGGGTAAGCGTCCGTCATGGTCTTTTCATTGAGCCTCCGATAGTCTATGCAGAACCGGGTTGTCCCATCTTTCTTGGGCACCAAGACAACTGGGGAGGCCCAGGGACTATCGGAGGGCTCAATTACCCTGAGTTGGAGCATCTCATCGATCTCCTTCTTCATTCCTGTCCTAACTGCTTCAGGGATTCGGTACGGAGCCTGGCGCAAGGGAGCTTGTCCCGGAGTATCTACCTGGTGGGTGGTTAAAGTAGTGTACCCTGGCTTCGGGGAGAAGGTGAGGTGTTTGGACTGTAGGAGTTGGTTGAGCTGCTCCCTCTCAGTGGGGCTAAGTCGGTCTCCTATCTGAACCTGAGCCACTATACCTGTGGGGAGACTCTTTTCTAATAGGTCTGGAATGGGTAGACTGTCGGGGTCTTCCTGAGGGGAACAACATACGGCCGTCATGTTCTCTGGTCGCTCAAAATATTCCTTGAGCATGTTTACATGGAATGTCTTTTTAAGATTGTTGTCGTGGCAGCTAGCTATCACATAAGTGGTGTCTCCCCTTTTCTCTACGATCTGGTAGGGGCCCTGCCAGGACGCCTGCAATTTGTCTGTCTTCACCGGCTTAAGTACTAACACCTTTTGTCCTATGGTGAAGATTCTCTTTCGGGTCCCCCGATTGTACCATACTTTCTGTCTTCTCTGGGCCGACTGGAGATTAGCCTGCACGGATTTGGTTAATTGCTCCATTCGGTCCCTGAGTTCCAGCACGTATGGCACAATGGGGACACCGTCAGTCTCCATCTCTCCCTCCCAGTGCTCCCGGATCAGGTTTAGGGGTCCCTGTACCTTTCTTCCGTAGAGCAACTCGAAGAAAGAGAACCCTGTCGTTTCCTGGGGCACCTCACGATAAGCAAATAGGAGGTGTGGCAGGAAGCGTTCCCAGTCTCGGTATTCCTGAGTGAACGTATTGAGCATTTGCTTGAGGGTCCCATTGAACCTCTCACACAGCCCGTTCGTCTGGGGGTGGTATGGGGAGCTCAGGAGGGACTTAATTTTGCAAACCTGCCAGAGTTGTTGGGTCAATTCAACCGTAAATTGGGTGCCTCGGTCGGATAGGATTTCTTTTGGAAATCCTACCCGGGGGAACACCTGTACTAGTGCATTCGCTACCGTATCCGCTTGTATGTTGGATAGGGCGACAGCCTCTGGGTACCTGGTAGTGTAGTCCACTATGGTAAGAATGTAGTGCTTACTGGAGGGACTAGGGGTAGACAGTGGTCCCACTAGGTCAATAGCAACCCGGCTGAAGGGTTCCTCTACAATGGGCATATTTACTAGATGGGCTTTAGGGTGATCGCCTCGCCTTCCTACTCGTTGACACACATCGCAGGTATTACAGTAAGTTCTAATGTCAGCGTGTACCCCTGGCTAAAAGAACGTGTGAGTAATGCGGTGTAGGGTACGGGTTACGGCTAGGTGGCCTGCTAAGGGTAAATCTTGAGGATTTCTTGACCGTATTTGTGGGGCACTACCAGCTGTCGCCTACGCTGTCCCCTTTTCTCTGTCAAGCGGTATAGTTTCCCTTTTTCCCATAAGAATTTTTCATTATCTGCCCTGCCCCCTCCGGTCTCTGCTCGTTCCCGGTACTTTTGTAAGGTCGGGTCAGTCTTAGACTCTGTCTCGAAAGCATCTGGGGTGTCCCAGGGTATGGGGCCTAACAGGTCAGGCAAGGTCGGGGTAGGTCTTACCTGTGTCTCCCGCACTGGTGAGAGTTCTCGCTCCGTCCGGGCTTGGGCCCGTGTAGTCACTGGATCCGCCTCGTTGTTGCATACTGGAGCATAGGCAGAAGTCATGGGGCCCAAATCATTGCCCAGTAGTACTTCAGCAGGTAAATTATCCATTATGCCCACGTTCACAGCCCCCTTTCCCGCTCCCCAATCAAGATGCACTTTAGCTGTTGGAATTTTGTACACATCCCCCCCCGCCACTCTAACGGCCACAGTCTGTCCGGATCGCTTGTGCTCCGGCACCAAATGACTCTGTACCAGCGTGATAGTAGCCCCTGTGTCTCTCAATCCCTCGGTAGATCGCCCCTCGAGCCATATCTTCTGCCGATGGTGCTGGCGGTTATCTGAGGCAGCATATACAGGCTCCGCCTCGTGAAGCGGCCCCAAATATTCCTCCATAGGGGCCTCTTGGTTAACACAGAGGGCCCGGGCCGGACGATATGACCCAGAGGGGTAATTGTAATTCCTGGGTGTCTGGTGTGTATTAAGGGGGCAGCTAGCCATGAAATGCCCTGGTTGCTTGCATCGGTGGCAAGTCAGTCTGGGACGCTCAGAGCTGTTATTGGGTGGTCCTGAGTGTCGGGCGGGCCCTGCGGACACCGGGGCTCGGAATTCAGCACGAGGGGGTGCACGGTAAACCTCTCTGGGTTCGACCCGTGCTGGAGCTCGGTAGTTTGTGGGTTCGTGAAGACGGGAGTCATAATGTTCATCGGCCAATTTGGCTGCTTCTTCTAAGGTAGAAGGTCGCCTGTCTCGCAGCCATTCCTTCCCTTGCTGTTCCATGCCATTATAAAAATGTTCTAAGAAAAACAATTGTAAAATTTCCTCACCAGTCACCGCTTTACTTCCGCTCATCCAGTGATTTGCCGCTCTCCGCATTCGGTGCGCCCATTCCATATGGGTATCGTTAGGCTTCTTTTTCGTGCCCCGAAACTGTCGGCGATACGTGTCCGGAGTTACCGCATACCGTCGCAACAGTGTCTCCTTAACTAGCTCATACTGTGTCACTTCCTCAGCACCCAGAGTACGAAAGGCTTCCAGGGCTCGCCCGGATAGTTTCCCAGACAATATCGTGGGTCACTCTCTGTTGGGAATCTGGTGCAGGGCACATTGCCTTTCGAAGTCCGCCAAATATTCATCAATCCCTGTCTCGCTCTCTAGGAAGGGTCGAAATGCCGCATAGGGTATCTTGGGCCTCCCAGCATTTTTGACAGGGATGATTACCTGCAGGGCTTCAGCATTGCGGTGTGCGTTCGCTAGGTTGAGTTTGTGGGCTCGAGTCTTTCGTATATCCTCATCTGCTTCCGCCATTAACTGCTGTACCAATTCCATGGAGGGGTTCGGCCCGTACAGTGAGAGCCTCTCCCGAACAATCCAGGTTTTTTCGTCACTAATCGTGGTCGGTGTTTCCGCCATTGTGAAGCTCTGATCCAGTTCGGTCAATTCTGCGATCAGCTCTCTCCTCGGCCGGTTGCTGGCGTACCCCCCTCAGCTTTCAAGTAAATCCTTTAGGGTTGTACGCTTCAATTTTTCATAAGCGCTCTCCATCCATTCTGTACCTCTCCTAGGAAATCCAGGATAATCCCACCGCTGCCGCCAAATGTTACGGTTACCCTTAGTCTCGCTGAGAGATGGACTGCTTAGTAGCCTGGATTCCTATTGCTGAAGAGGGGAGAAGCTGCTTTCCATAGTATTCTATATGAGTCTCGCAAATGTAGAATAATCCCCCTTAGCTGTAGTACAGCTAGGATACCCTTCTGCCCACAAAAACGAATCAACGCTGCGATTGAGGGTCAACCAAGAACTCAGGACTGGGATGCCCAGCCTGCTTTTTATTGAGGTTACATGCACACAGGACACTCCCAGGGGGGGGGGGAAGCATAAAATCCCCCATCACACATTTGGTACATTTAGATAGAGAGACAACGCCCTTTGACAGGCCACAATATAATTACATTACTTCAGCAAATAACAAGTTACACACAAGAAAACAATGCAGTCCATCTTATCAACTAGCAGTCTGACTCCGGAGGTGATTAGACAATGGGAATGTTTATCACTAAACTTAATTAGAGCTGATGCCAGCAAACTTGTATTTAGAAAATAGCTTCTTAAAGCTGAACAAAGTTAACTCTTTCAGTTCTGACCGAAGGGTCTGTCACATAGCACTTAACGGTACACAATGAAAACTAATGCTTCTGTAACAAATGTGTTTAGGGACCTTAACGGGGAGACACCGGAACAATTATGTAAGCCTAGGCAGGAAGGACATTTTAAATGCTGCTATCCTGCCTAACAATGAAACATGGGTCAGATTCAATTTTTTTTTGAGGGAGAAAAGCTCCGACAATAAAGGAAGATAATTATCCTTGACAACTCGATTTAAGTTGCCAGATAGCTTGATGCCTAATGTAGGACTGAGGATTCCGTCCCGTTGAAGGCAAACTTTGAATTCAAGGGTGCTAAGAGGGAGCTCTGAACGCCCTGGGTGTAAATCTTGCTTTTCAAAAGGTTCAGTCTGTATTAGAAGTGGGCATTGAAGGAGTGCAAAATTTGTAGTAATCTGGGAATAGTGAGTGCAAGATCTGACGAGAAAAGAGTACCGTCGTCTGCAAATAAGGCGATTTTATGTACAGTACCAAAAAGAGTGACACCTCTGATTTGAGGATCGGCTCTAATCTGATCAGCCAGCGGCTTAATGGCAGAATATAGGGCCTTAATTGCTCTAATCAAATCACTTGGGAATCGGAAGTTCTCGAGGACTTCCCATAAAAACTGCCAGTGCATGAGATCGAAAGCCTTCTCGGCATAGAGTGAGAGGCTAAGATTGTTTACTTATCGCCTAGTATTATCAGGGCCCTCTCGTTTTGGGACAAATTCCACCTGGTCTGGGTTGATGAGGCGAGGTAGAAGGTTCGCTACTCGGTTAGCTAATAGTTTTGAATAGAACTTTATGTTGGTGTTAATGAGCGATATTCGTCTATAATTGGCACAGAGGGTGGGGTCCTTGTTAGGCTTTAATATCGTTATGATGGTAGCATCAATAAATTCTTTTTTGAAAGTGCCCTCTTTCAGCAAGATTGTAGAGCCTGAGAAATAATGGGGAGAGTTCCTGGTTATATATTTTGTAGAAATGGACTGGGAAGCCATCTGGGCCAGGGGATTTAAATTACTTCGAGTTTTTAATTTGTAGTAATCTGGGAATAGTGAGTGCAAGATCTGACGAGAAAAGAGTACCGTTGTCTGCAAATAAGGCGATTTTATGTACAGTACCAAAAAGAGTGACACCTCTGATTTGAGGATCGGCTCTAATCTGCTCAGCCAGCGGCTTAATGGCAGAATATAGGGCCTTAATTGCTCTAATCAAATCACTGGGTAATCGGAAGTTCTCGAGGACTTCCCATAAAAACTGCCAGCGCACGAGATCGAAAGCCTTCTCGGCATCTAGTGAGAGGCTAAGATTGTTTACTAATCGCCTAGTATTATCAGGGCCCTCTCGTTTTGGGACAAATTCCACCTGGTCTGGGTTGATGAGGCGAGGTAGAAGGTTGGCTACTCGGTTAGCTAATAGTTTTGAATAGAACTTTATATTGGTGTTAAAGAGTGATATTCGTCTATAATTGGCACAGAGGGTGGGGTCCTTGTTAGGCTTTAATATCGTTATGATGGTAGCATAAAGAAATTCTTTTTTGAAAGTGCCCTCTTTCCGAAAAGATTGTAGAGCCTGAGAAATGATGGGGAGAGTTCCTGGTTATATATTTTGTAGAAATGGACTGGGAAGCCATCTGGGCCAGGGGATTTAAATTACTTCGAGTTTTTAATAACTTGCTGTATTTCGGTAATGGTAAAAGGGGAGCTTAAAAAGTCACGCTGTTCTGTAGAGAGTGCAGGGAGATTTAAGGACTTTAGATACGTGTGCGCGCAATCCGGGGATGTCGAATGAGGCTTTCGGAACTGTTAATGTTATAGAGATTTGAGTAATATTTTGCATATTCTTCACTAATTTGAGATGGGATTTTAAGGAGGGAATGTACAGAACGTATACTGTGAATGCGTGAGGCACCAGTTCTGCTTCTGAGTTTGTTAGCCAGAAGGGTATCCGCCGTATTACTTTTGTAATAAAACAATTGTTTTAATTTGGTTAGATTAATTTGGGTCCTTTTAAGTTCAATTTGGGAGATGTGATTCTTAATGTTAACAATTTTTAGTGCTAGGGTAGTTGATGGGGCGGCTATATTTTGAGATTCAAGTTCTCTCAGCTTAATGTGGGCCTGCGATAAAGTAAGCCCCGCTTGTTTTCTAAGGTTCGCCTGTTTGCTAATCATGATCCCCCTAATGGTCGCTTTCGCGGCCCCCCATAGGGTGTCATCTTTAACTAGTGTGTTATTGTTACTTTGTATGAAATGTTTAAGTTCTGTATGTAGTTCCTCTCTAAATGGGACATCACTTAAAAGGTGATGGGGCATTCGCCAAGGAGCTAGTGTGTGGGGTGTTTGTCGAATGAATGTCAGCTAGGACATGATCATGGTCCGACCAAGCACAGAGTGAGAGATTGGCTTGAGTGATAAGGTCTAGCGAGTCTGCTGTGGAGAAAATGTAATCTAGTCTAGCGTATTGCTTATGTGGTTGCGAGTAATGCGGGAAGTCTTTATCTTTGGGGTAGGTAGCTCTCCATACAACATAATAGCCTGAGCAGGACATTAGATTGCAGAACTTATTGGCTAGAAGTTCTGCGGCTGAGTGTGTCTTGTTTGTGTCAGAAGATTTTCTATCCACCCTAAGGTCCCAAACCATGTTACAGTCCCCAGACACAATGACTCTACCCTGCTTGACCTGGTCTATTGTATGAAGAATATGTTTCAGATGTTTAGGTTGGTGAGTATTTGGGAGGTAGACAGAGGCTAAGTGTGTAGAACACGTGGTTTAGTTTACAGATCAAGATGACGTATCTAGATTGTGGGTCCTTAATAGTCTGAATAGGCTCAAAGGCAAGGAGCTTGTGGAGTAGGATGGCAGTACCTCTAGTTTTTTTAGAGAAGGGGGCATATTCTATGTGAGTGTACGACGTGGAGGAGAATCAGAGGGGTTTATTCGCTAGCCAGTGCGTTTCCTGTAGGAATACAATGTCAGGATTATGATGCTTCAGTGATCGCAGTAGGAGGCTACGCTTAGCATTACCAATCCTTTGATAGCTTCCTTGAGTTGGTTAGATGCGCTAGGGAGGGTGCTTTATTGGTGAAATTGGACATAGAATCTGCTTTTTGTTTGTTGCACCTTCATCCATCTTTCTTTTCCCTTATGGGTTGTAAGTTCCAGGTGTGTTCTCTTCTGTGCATTGTTTGAATCCCTTAGCACTTTCCTGCACAGTGACCCGCATTGTGGGCAGTGATTCTATAGACCATTAACTTTAGGATTTCCTCCTAAAATACTTGGATAAGTGTTTGACCCTGATGAACGAGATGCACAGGCTTATGTCACACTTTGGAGTCCCCCTTGCAGAGAATAACTCTCAGGGCTCCTCCACATGCCTTGCATTTTTAGGTATTGAGATTGACACTGTGGATATGTTTTGCAGGCTACCTTTAGATAAAATACAATCCATGTTAGTGACGGTTAGAACAGCCGCTTCCTGCAAGTCCATTTCTTTGCAACAACTGCAGTCACTCCTGGGTCTTCTCAGTTTTGCATGCAGCATCATCCCTATGGGACGGGTACTCAATCCTAGGTTGGAAAGGCAACTTAGTGGTAGATCGAATCCCTCAGACAGGATTGTACTTTCGGGGGACATGGTATCTGGTTTGCAAGTTTGGGAGTCCTTTCTTCAGATATTCAATGGAGTTTGCTACTGGCGCAAAGATCCAGTTTCGTCAACTTTTGCACCTCTTCACAGATGCAGCAGGGTTGCATTGTTTTTTATTATAAACCGCTAGGGCTACATATTGCCCCATTAAATGAGAGTGGATCCATCACTGAGTCAAGGCTTAATTATGTACAACTTCACTCTAGACGTAGAGTAAGAGGGGTCCTCAGGTACTTTTATTTATTTTGTATTACAGTATCTATCCTTTTTAGTGAATATTCACTTATCTTATTACCCACGTGTTATCAAGTAAATAAGTCATTTTTCCAGTGTATATTATATAGCCATTGTTTTTAAAGCTATATATATTAATATTTGGCAGCTGTTTTTAGCTATGTTGCTGGACGTCCAGACTATCAATTTTGTATTGTATGTTATTAATAAACACTTGTATTCTTTTAATACCTCACGTTGTGTCCTGTAATCTCGTATAACACAGATATTTATACTAGCCTCACCATATATATTATACATTTTATGTTTTGTTGGCATTTGTCAGACACTATTGTAATCTGCTTTGTACGAGCTAGTCCTTAGTGCTTCCTACCTATAGTTGCTTATTTATTATTTTTTATATTGTTACCACACATCTCATTATATATTCTGCTATATAATCTTTTATGACATAAGTCTTCTGTATAGACTCACCCTAGCTCCCCAGCACCAGTATTTTCCTCTTGTCTACTTTCTCTCAACTAGGGTTTTCTGATTGGGGTACCCCCTTATACTTGGCATTTAGGGATCCTTAGCGCCAACTTATTCAATTGTTTCTAAGCCTACTTTCAGGGGGAGTAGAGCATGGGTCAGTGGCCTAGTCAGTGGATAAAACAGGGCTTGATCTGCAATCTTATGCTCTTGGAACTTTTTCCCATAGTCTGTTGAACTCTGGGGCAGACGATTTTCAAACAGGACTGTTGTGTTCTGGACAGATAATCGCAGTATTGTATATGCCCTTAACAGCTTTTCAGTCACTTCTGCAGTAGTTGTTAGCTTACTGTGTCACTTGGTGTTACGTTGTTTAAAGCTCAATATTCAATTTCAAGCTTGGCACGTTCCAGTGGTCAATAATGGCAAAGCAGACGCACTTTCTAGATGTGAGTGGGGGGCTTTTAGATGCCTAGTTCCTAATGTGGCAAAAGAGGGTTCAAACTGTCCTGATTTCCTTTAGCAGCTTATCGTTCCTGAATAGCTTTACTTCACTTAGTGAGTTCCTCCTGATCCCCATTTACTTGGCACTCCTATGTAAGACTTTGGAACAATTAGCACAAGTTCTGCAGTGCAATGAGTGTCAATGCTACTAGGGGATCTCAGGTGACCTTATGTGACTGGCTGGTGAGTTTGCAGAAAGCTGGCACTATCCAGGGCATTATACAGTACTGCTTAGTACCATATAGATGTAAAAGAACCAATTACACAAGACCAGCTTGAGGCGTCAGTTTTGGAGCACATCTGCGATTCACATTATGAACTGCTATTGTTTAGAACGGCCTATGTTTTAGCTTTTGCTGCTGCACTTAGGGTGGGGGAGTTGGTAGCCCCTACTAAGCAACAAGTTGTCAAAGAAGTGCGATTGGAACATATTAATGCATCACAAGATTCCCTCCTCCTGTTCATTCCCCATTTCAAAACTGATCAGGTAGGAAAGGACACCTGGTTAACCATCTCTCCAGTTGCAGGGAGTGCCTTCTGCCCCATTCTGTTAATTAATGAATATTTAGCTCATAGGCCCAATCACCCGGCTCAATTTCTAATACACAATGATGGTAGCTCTCTTTCCAAGTTTCAGTTTAGGCGAGTCCTAGCACGAGCAGCGGCCAAGGCTGGGTTGGATGTATGTAAAATTGCACCTCATTGCTTCCATATTGTGGCGGTTACCAATGTGGCCCTGAAGGGTTCTTAGATTGAGGTTATTAAGCTGCTTGGGGCGCTAGCATTCTAATCGGTTTAAGGGGTATGTTCATCCAGTTGTATAAATGTGTTTAAGTCTTCTGCTGTGTTCTAATCTTTTTTGTTTTCCCCTTGGAGAGAAACGAATATGGATTGTGGGCCACTCTTACGTCCACTGGGCATCCATCCGGTGCATCTTGTTTCCTGGGGGACAGAATTTAGGTTTTCCCTCATCCAAAGCTTCAGTCAGATGGTTATGTAATAGGGGAATGTTTTGTCCACAGCTTTCCGCAGATATCTCTGAGGCCCAGTTAAGGTGGGGTAAGCCTCATATCCTACTACTTCACCAAAGGGGCAACAATTTAGGGGTCCCTCGGCTTATCAAAATCATGCAGGCAGACATTGGTTCAATTAAGGCCCACATACCAGGGGTTATAGTCAAGTGTGGAAGAAGATAAACTCCTCCCTAACTAGGACCGTCATAGAGTCTGGTGGCTTTGTGGTACAGCACAAATCCATTATGGCCAACAAACCTGAATTTTATAAGAGGGATAATGTTCATATAGCTGATGTAGGGCTAGATACTTTTATTCGTAATCTTCAAAGAGCTATTACATCCATCCTGTAAGTCATGTTGTGGTTGGTGGCGGTAAGAGTATCCTGTAATATGCTGCCTTGTGGTGGGAGATCACAGCCCTGTTGCGCTGGAGAGGGTGAACAGGGGGAGTGATGGCCAAGCTGATGGGAGGGGTGGAAAGCCTCAGGTGCACATGAGGTGCCCCTCTCCCTCCCCCGTGTGGGGTGGCCACGCGATCTCAGCAACCCCTCAGTAGCATCTCCTGTGAGCAGAGGGAACTCTGTTACTGACCCAGTTTGTGCCGCTGATCTCCTGTACTACTGGGTTAGTTAGATCTCTGTTGTCACCATCATAGTTAAGAAATTTGTCGGTTCTCATATTTATTAAAGTTAAATAGTTAATAAAATTTGACCTGTGATGGTCAATTTTTCCCACCAAGAAGTTGTTGTGTCTTTATTTTGTTAAATTTAGTGATAAGTTCCTCTTTTGCTGGAAATGATCCGATAAGCCTTTAATCCCATAAGCTAGTGTAGCGCCCAACATGTGCCTGGAGCGTGCTAAGGGTTAAGGCTTTAGGATAGTGAGATAGAAGAAGAGGGTTGGGTTGGCAGTTGCAACAATGTTGCATAGTCAGGGAAGGCCCCTTCTTACCTTATAAGTTAAAACCATGTGTGCCTGTCCCTCTTCTCCATCTGGATGCGGAGCTGAGACGTTTCCCTCCCCTTAACTGATAGCGTCAGTGACACCAGTAGATGCCAATGGTCGGGATATGATTAATCAATAAGCCTTAGTAAGACCATAGTGGTAATGTATGACTCTCCAACCTCTGTTTATTGGGTTTGAGTGGGTAAGTGGCAGAGGAACCTAACATTACAGGTGGAGAAGCCTTTGCACCATGGTTGCGGGAGGTCATGGCCCTGATGCGTTGGAGAGGGGGAACAGGGGGAGTCTGCGTAAGTTAGCGGTCTCTGCAGGATGGATTTAAAGCAGTGATCCTAACTTCAACATAAATGTGCACTAGTGGAGGATTCAAAATAGCTGTAAAAGTCTTCAGGAAGGTGTAGTATATTCCCTAAGTCCCTGGCTTACACAGAAAGACTTTGCCATTGTGTCCGTGTTGGAACCGGCTCTTCTTATCAAATGACTGTGGTTGCTGATGACGCCAACTTACGCAGACTTTTGGGATACTCACCAACATACAAAGTACAATCGACAAGTTTATAAGTCTGTACGGCTGCCTCTTTGCATGATACATGTGCTTTGAACAGAACGCAATTTAGCTTCATTGCCCCTTGACTGCCTATACTAATCCTGGCTATATACGCTTCATTGAGCTTTCTAACCTCCTATGCTTAAACTGCACTTTGAACACTATTGTCCTATAGGGTGGGTTCACTGACAACTTAGAACCTGAATACTTTACCTGCCCAGGCTATACCTCCTGATATGTTTCATGGGGGTTCTGTGTGCAGCAAGGGTGTAGTTGATCAGATAACCATCCTGTGTTATTTGAACTTTCCTCTATATGCAGTTACACTGGCGCCTTATGCTTACCGTGACCGGTCAGGTTTTTTACATATGTAGGTTTTTTCTGTATATTTCACTTGGGAATGTGTTTTATGTACTATGCTAATCTATCAGAGATGTGATTTTTTTTTTGCATTTTTAGAGAAACACAGTGGATCTCCATATTGAATTAATTTGTATACTAATAAATTGATATTGATATATACCTTACCTTGCTTAGCTGGTATTTCCTAAAAAGAGTGCTGCTTCCCCTGTCTTTTTTAAAACGATGATATTTATTCTGTTTCTTCTTCTTTTTGTAGTTTTTAATACAAATTTGTATGGTTCTGCACCATTAGCCCTAATAGGTATTTTATAGGATATAAGTTGAAACTACATTATCCTTTCTTACAGCTCTACTACTAGCAAATTGCTTCCCACTATGCTACTTTCTTGTGGCTAGATTACGAGTTTCGCGTTATGAGGGGTGCGGTGCTAACTTGCACGTTATTGTCACCGCTCACTTACCTACAGCGCTGGTATTACAGGTTTTTATAAACCCAGCGTTAAAAGACAAGAAGTGAGCGTAGAGCAAAACTGGGCTCCATACCGCACCCCAATACCAACGATGCTTAAAGCGACACTGAACCCACATTTTTTCTTTTGTGACTCAGATAGAGCATGACATTTTAAGCAATTTTCTCATTTACTCCTATAATCAAATGTTCTTCATTCTCTTGGTATCTTTATTTGAAATGCAAGAATGTAAGTTTAGATAACGGCCCATTTTTGGTGAACAACCTGGGTTATTCTTTCTGATTGGTGGAGACATTAATCCACCAATAAAAAGTGCTGTCCAGAGTCTAAACAAAAAAAAGCTTAGATGCCTTCTTTTTCAAATAAAGATAGCAAGAGATCGAAGAAAAAATTATAATAGGAGTAAATTAGAAAGTTGCTTAAAATTGCATGCTTTGAATCACAAAAGAAAAAATTTTGGGTTCAGTGTGTCCCTTTAAGTCAGCGGTGAGCTGGTTGTACGTGCTCGTGCACGATTTCCCCATAAACATCAATGGGGAGAGCCGGCTGAAAAAAAACCTAACACCTGCAAAGAAGCAGCGTAAAGCTCAGTGACGCAGCCCCATTGATTACTATGGGGAAACTAAATTTATACTTACACCTAACACCCTAACATGAACCCCAAGTCTAAACACCTCTAATCTGCTGCCCCCGACATCGCCAACACCTACATTATACTTATTAACCCCTAATCTGCCGCTCCGGACATCGCCGCCACTATAATAAGCATATTAACCCCTAAACCGCCACACTCCCACATCGAAAACACTATTTAAATATTATTAACCTAATCTGCCGCCCCTAACATTCCTGCCACCTACCTACATTTATTAACACCTAATCTGCCAGCCCCAACGTCGCTGCCACTATACTAAAGTTATTAACCCCTAAACCTAAGTCTAATCCTAACACCCCCTAACTTAAATATAATTAAAATAAATCTAAAGAAAACCTACTATTAATAACTAAATAATTCCTATTTAAAACTAAATACTTACCTGTAAAATAAACCCTAAGCTAGATACAATATAACTAATAGTTACATTGTATCTAGCTTAGGGTTTATTTTCATTTTACAGGCAAGTTTGTATTTATTTTAACTAGGTACAATAGTTACTAAATAGTTATTAACTATTTACTAACTACCTAGCTAAAATAAATACAAATTTACCTGTAAAATAAAACCTAACCTGTCTTACACGAACACCTAACCTTACACTACAATTAAATCAATTACCTAAATCAAATACAATTAACTAAATTAGATACAAATAACTTAATTACAAAAAAAACCACTAAATTACACAAAATAAAAAAAGAAATGATCAAATATTTAAACTAATTACACCTAATCTAATAGCCCTATCAAAATAAAAAAAAACCCTAGCCTAAACAAAACTACCAATAGCCCTTAAAAGGGCCTTTTGCGGGCATTGCCCCAAAGAAATCAGCTCTTTTACCTGTAAAAAAGAAATACAAACAAACCCCCCAACAGTAAAATCCACCACCCACACAACCAAACCCCCCAAATAAAACCGTAATTAAAAAAACCTAAGCTCCCCATTGCCCTGAAAAGGGCATTTGGATGGGCATTGCCCTTAAAAGGGCATTTAGCTCTATTGCTGCCCAAACCCTGACCTAAAAATAAAACCCACGCAATAAACCCTTAAAAAAACCTAACACTAACCCCTGAAGATCCACTTACAGTTTTGAAGAGCCGACATCCATCCTCAACGAAGCCGGGAGAAATCCTCAGTGAAGCGGCAAGAAATCGTCAACGAAGCTGGGAGAAGTCTTCATCCAAGCCGGCAAAATGGTCCTTCAGACGGGCAAAAGTCTTCATCCAGACGGCATCTTCTATCTTCGTCCATCCGGCGCGGAGCGGGTCCATCTTCAAGACATCCGGCGCAGAGCATCCTCTTCTTACGAAGACTCCCGATGAATGAAGGTTCCTTTAAATGACGTCATCCAAGATGGCGTCCCTTAGATTCCGATTGGCTGATAGAATTCTATCAGCCAAATGGAATTAAGGTTGAAAAAATCCTATTGGCTGATGCAATCAGCCAATAGGATTGAGCTCGCATTCTATTGGCTGTTCCAATCAGCCAACAGAATGTGAGCTCAATCTTATTGGCTTATTGGATCAGCCAATAGGATTGAAGCTCAATCCTATTGGCTGATTGCATCAGCCAATAGAATTTTTTCATCCTTAATTCCGATTGGCTGAATTCTATCAGCCAATCGGAATCTAAGTGATGCCATCTTGGATGACGTCATTTAAAGGAACCTTCATTCGTCGGGAGTCTTCTTAAGAAGAGGATGCTCCGTGCTGGATGTCTTGAAGATGGACCCACTCCGTGCCGGATGGATGAAGATAGAAGATGCCTTCTGGATGAAGACTTCTGCCCATCTGGAGGACCACTTCTGCCGGCTTGGATGAAGACTTCTCTCGGCTTCGTTGAGGACTTCTCCCGGCTTCGTTGAGGATGGATGTCGGCTCTTCAAAACTGTAAGTGGATCTTTGGGGGTTAGTGTTAGTTTTTTTAAGGGTTTATTGGGTGGGTTTTATTTTTAGGTTAGGGTTTGGGCAGCAATATAGCTAAATGCCCTTTTAAGGGCAATGCCCATTCAAATGCCCTTTTCAGGGCAATGGGGAGCTTAGGTTTTTTTTAGTTAGGGTTTTATTTGGGGGGTTGGTTGTGTGGGTGGTGGGTTTTACTGTTGGGGGGTTGTTTGTATTTTTTGTTACAGGTAAAAGAGCTGATTTCTTTGGGGCAATGTCCCACAAAAGGCCCTTTTAAGGGCTATTAGTAGTTTAGTTTAGGCTAGGTTTTTTTTTTATTTTGATAGGGCTTTTAGGTTAGGTGTAATTAGTTTAAATATCTTGAAATTTGTTTTTTATTTTGTGTAATTTAGTGTTCTTTTTTTTATATAATTTAGGTAATTTTATTTAATTTAGGTAATTTATTTAATTGTAGTATAGTGTAAGGTGTTATTGTAACTTAGGTTAGGTTTTATTTTACCCTAAATTTGTATTTATTTTAGCTAGGTAGTTATTAAATAGTTAATAACTATTTACTAACTATTCTACCTAGTTAAAATAAATATAAACTTGCCTGTAAAATAAAAATAAACTCTAATCTAGATACAATGTAACTATTAGTTATATTGTAGCTAGCTTAGGGTTTATTTTATAGGTAAGTATTTAGTTTTAACTAGGTATTATTTAGTTATTAATAGTAGGTTTGATTTAGATTTAATTTAATTCTATTTAAGTTAGGGGGTGTTAGGGTTAGACTTAGGGTTAGGGGTTAATAACTTTAGTATAGTGGCAGCGATGTTGGGGGCGGCAGATTAGGGGTTAATAAATGTAGGTAGGTGGCGGCGAGGTTAGGGATGGCAGATTAGGGTTTAATACTATTTAACTAGTGTTTGCGATGCGGGAGGGCCTCAGTTTAGGGGTTAATAGGTAGTTTATGGGTTTTAGTGTATTTTTTAGCACTTTAGTTATGAGTTTTATGCTACATTTTTGTAGGGTAAAACGCATAACTACTGACTTTAGAATGCGTTACGAATCTTGACGGGATAGGGTACTTTTTGGCCTCCCAGGAAAAGCTTGTAATATCAGCGCTATGAAAATTCCATTGAAAAAAGACTTTACGCAATTTGCGTAAGTTGATTTGCGTTATGGCCAAAAAAGTGTGCGGTGCCCCTATACCTGCAAGACTCGTAATACCAGCGGTAGTGAAGTTATAACCTGATAATGCTGCTTTTTCACCATAACGCAGAACTCGTAATCTAGCTGTTGATTATTTTAAATTGTATTTATCTTAATCATGAAAGAAACATTTTGGGTTTGATTTCCCTTTAACATTACTTTATTCACGTGGCCTATTGTATCCAATTTACCTCCCTCTTGAATAGTGATAATGCCTAGGATAGGTATAAGGCTACCCTACATACTAATTACTGCCTGGGATAAGCATAAGGCTACCATACATACTAATTACTGCCTGGGATAGGTATAAGGCTATCCTACCTACTAATTAATGCCTGGGATAAACATAAGGCTATCCTATTATTATTATTGGTTATTTGTAGAGTGCCAACAGATTTCGCAGCGCTATAAACAAATGCGAAGTACAACAAAACAATTATAGTGATCAAATGGGTAGAGGGCCCTGCCAAGAGTCGCACTGTTGTAGTCAGCTCTTAAGAAGGTGATCTACAAACAGCTGGACTCTTAGGCTTACATGCTAAAGGGGTTCAGGGTATAGCAATGGAGGAGAGGAACTGGTATTAGGAAGATTAATGTAGGTTGTATGCATCCCTGAACAGTAGAGTCTTTAGGGAGCGCTTGAAGCTTTCAAAACTAGGGGAGAGTCTTGTGGAGCGAGGCAGAGAGTTCCACAAGCTGGGAGCCAGTCTGGAGAAGTCCTGAAAATGCAAGTACGATGAGGTAACCAGAGAGGAGGAGAGTAGGAGGTCATGAGCAGAGCGAAGGGGACGGGAGGGAGAGTATCTGGAGACAAGGTCTGAGATATAGGGGGGAGCAGTGTAGTTGAGGGCTTTGTATGTCAGAGTGAGAATTTTGTGTTTGATCCTAGAGGCAGATGAAGAGTGACGTGTAAGGAAGATGAGCCTGGCAGAGGCATTCATTATGGATTGTAAAGGAGCTAGGCGGCAGCTGGGGAGACCAGAGAGGACAGAGTTGCAGTAATCGAGGTGGGAAAGGATGAGAGAGTGGATTCAAATCTTAGTTGTGTCTTGTGTAAGGAAGTGTCTAATTTTAGAGATGTTTTTGAGGTGGAAGCGGCAGGCTTTAGCCAAGGACTGAATGTGAGGAGTAAAAGAAAGATCTGAGTCAAATGTGACCCCGAGACATCGGGCATGCGGGGTAGGGGTAATGATGGAGTTGTCTACAGTTATAGAGAGATTGGGGGTGGAGATTTTAGAAGAAGGGGGGAAAATAAGTTTTGGAGCGATTTAGCTTGAGGTAGTGAGAGGACATCCAGGAAGAGATGTGAGAAAGACAGTTAGTGACGCAGGTTAGCAAGGAAGGAGATAGGTCTGGTGCAGAGAAGTAGATTTGGGTGTGGGCATACAAATGATATTGGAAACCGTGGGACTTTATTAGGAAACCTAGTGATGACATGTAGATTGAGAAGAGAAGGGGACCGAGGACAGAGCCTTGCGGTACTCTGACAGAATGTGGTGACAGGGCAGAGGAGGCCCCAGAGAAGGCTACACTAAAGGTACGGTTTGACAGGTAGGAAGAGAGCCACAAAAGGGCTGTGTCACAGATGGGGAAGGATTGGAGGGTTTGGAGCAAAAGAGGGTGGTCAACAGTGTCAAAGGCTGCAGACAGATCAAGGAGGATAAGCAGAGAGAAGTGGCCTTTTGATTTTGCTGTAAGTAGGTCATTCGTAACCTTAACAATTGCTGTCTCTGTGGAGTGATGGGGACAAAATCCAGATTGCAGTGGGTCAAGGAGGGAGTTTAATGTAAGGAAGTAGGATAGGCGTGCATATACTAGTTTTTTGAGAAGCTTTGAGGCAAGAGGGAGTAGGGAAATAGAGTGGTAGTTGGATGGGGAGGTTGGATTGAGAGAAGGTTTTTGAGGATAGGTGTGTCCAGTGCATGTTTCAGAGATGAGGGATATATACCGGTGCTGAAGGAGAGGTTGAAAATGTGTGTGAGTATAGGGGTAAGGGTAGCAGAGAGAGAGGGGACTAGTTGTGAGGGGATAGGGTCAAGGGGACAGGTGGTGAGGTGAGAGTGCAGTATAAGTGCCAAAATTTCTTCCTCAGTAACAGGGGAGAATGAGCTAAGTTTAAGGTTATGTGGGTTGTGGTTGATTGACAGCATTTGAGGAGGTTTGAGAATGGAATTATGGAGTCTATTTTGTTAATGAAGTGGCTGGCAAAGTCTTGAGCTGACAGAGAAGTTGTATTAGGAGGTGGGGGAGGGTGGAGAAAAGTATTAAAAGTGGAGAACAGACATTTTGAGTTTTAAGAAAGATTAGAGATAAGAGTAGAGAAGTAGTGTTGCTCATAAAGATTAAGGGCAGAATAACATAATTTATGTAAGAACTTACCTGATAAATTAATTTCTTTCATATTAGCAAGAGTCTATGAGCTAGTGACGTATGGGATATACATTCCTACCAGGAGGGGCAAAGTTTCCCAAACCTCAAAATGCCTATAAATACACCCCTCACCACACCCACAATTCAGTTTAACGAATAGCCAAGAAGTGGGGTGATAAGAAAGGAGCGAAAGCATCAAAAAATAAGGAATTGGAATAATTGTGCTTTATACAAAAAAATCATAACCACCACAAAAAGGGTGGGCCTCATGGACTCTTGCTAATATGAAAGAAATGAATTTATCAGGTAAGTTCTTACATAAATTATGTTTTCTTTCATGTAATTAGCAAGAGTCCATGAGCTAGTGACGTATGGGATAGCAGATACCCAAGATGTGGAACTTCCATGCAAGAGTCACTAGAGAGGGAGGGATAAAATAAAGACAGCCAATTCCGCTGAAAAAATTAATCCACTACCCAATCAAAAGTTTCAATTTTTTTAATGAAAAAAACTGAAATATAAGCAGAAGAATCAAACTGAAACAGCTGCCTGAAGTACTATTCTACCAAAAACTGCTTCTGAAGAAGAGAAAACATCAAAATGGTAAAATTTAGTAAAAATATGCAAAGAAGACCAAGTCATTGCTTTGCAAATCTGAACAACAGAAGCTTCATTCTTAAAAGTCCAGGAAATAGAAACTGACCTAGTAGAATGAGCCGTAATTCTCAGAGGCGGGGATTAACTCGACTCCAAATAAGAATTCATAAGAAGAGCATCATGAGATGTAAATCTTCCAAACCTGATAATAAATCCTACTAGACACAGATTTACGAGCCTGCAACATAGTATTAATCACTGAGTCAGAGAACTTCTATGACTAAGTACTAAGCGTTAAATTTTCATACCATCAAATTAATAATTTGAATTCCTGATGAAAAAAACGAATGTTAAGATATAAGGTCTGGCCTTAATGGAAGTAACCAAGATTGGCAACTGGACATCCGAACAAGAACCATATACCAAAACCTGTGTGGCCATGCTGGAGCCACCAGCCACACCAAAGATTGCTCTCTGATGATTTAGAAAAATCACTCTAAAAAGAAGAACCAGAGATGAAAAAATATAGGCAGATTGATGATTCCAAAGAATCCAAATGTATACACTACTTTCGCCTGAGGATCCCAGGACCTGAATAGGCCCCTGGGAAGTTCCTTGTTTAGATGAGATGCTATCAGATCTATTTCTGGAAGCCCTCACATCTGAAAAAATTGAAAAACATATCTGGGTAAAAAGACCATTCTCCCGGATGTAAAGCTTGATTAACAGAGATAATCCGCTTCCCAATTGACTATACCTGGGAAAAAGACCACAGAGATTAGATAGGAGCTGGATTTAGCCCAAGCAAATATCCGAGATACTTCTGTCACAGCCTAAAGACTGATAGTCCCACCCTGATGATTGACATACGCCACAGTTGTGACATTGTCTGTCTGAAAAAACGTCTCTTCTTCAAAAAGAAACCAAACTGAAGAACTCTGAGAATGCACGGAGTTCCAAAATATCAAATGGTAATCTCGCCTCCTGAGATTTCCAAACCCCTTGTGCTGACAGAGATCCTCAGACAGTCTCCCAACCTAAAAGACTCGCATCTGTAGAGATCATGGTCCAGGTTAGAACTAAATGATGGTGATCTTAACCACCGAATCAAAGATAGTTAAACATTAGGATTCAAAGATATAAAAAGTGAAATCCTAGAATCCCTGCACCATTATTCAGCATAAAAAACTGGAAAGGTTTCCTATGAAATGAGCAAAGGGAATCGAATCCAATGCTGCAGCCATGAAACCTAAAACTTCCATGCATATATAGCAACTTGAAGGAAATAATAGAGACTGAAGGTTCCGACAAACGGAACCCAATCAACTTGCCACTTGTCTGTTAGAGACAAAAACATTGACACAATCTATCTGGAAACCTAAAAAAGGTGACCCTTGTGTGAGGAAACAAGGAACTTTTGATAAAAAGATCCTCTAACCATGTCTTGAAGAAACAACAAAGTTGAATCGTATGAGATTCCGCAGAACGAAAAGACTGAGCCAGTACCACAATACCGTCCAAATAAGGAATACTGAGAACCTTGAAAAGATTCTTAGAGCTGTCGCTAGACCAGAAGGAAAAACAACAAATTGGTAATGCTTGTCAAAAAAAGAGAATCTCAGAAAATAAAAATAATTTGAATGAAAACAGAAAAACATAATTTATGTAAGAACTTACCTGATAAATTCATTTCTTTCATATTAACAAGAGTCCATGAGCTAGTGACGTATGGGATATACATTCCTACCAGGAGGGGCAAAGTTTCCCAAACCTTAAAATGCCTATAAATACACCCCTCACCACACCCACAAATCAGTTTAACGAATAGCCAAGAAGTGGGGTGATAAGAAAAAGTGCGAAGCATATAAAATAAGGAATTGGAATAATTGTGCTTTATACAAAAAAATCATAACCACCACAAAAAAGGGTGGGCCTCATGGACTCTTGTTAATATGAAAGAAATGAATTTATCAGGTAAGTTCTTACATAAATTATGTTTTCTTTCATGTAATTAACAAGAGTCCATGAGCTAGTGACGTATGGGATAATGACTACCCAAGATGTGGATCTTTCCACACAAGAGTCACTAGAGAGGGAGGGATAAAATAAAGACAGCCAATTCCTGCTGAAAATAATCCACACCCAAAATAAAGTTTAACAAAAAACATAAGCAGAAGATTCAAACTGAAACCGCTGCCTGAAGAACTTTTCTACCAAAAACTGCTTCAGAAGAAGAAAATACATCAAAATGGTAGAATTTAGTAAAAGTATGCAAAGAAGACCAAGTTGCTGCTTTGCAGATCTGGTCAACCGAAGCTTCATTCCTAAACGCCCAGGAAGTAGATACTGACCTAGTAGAATGAGCTGTAATTCTTTGAGGCGGAGTTTTACCCGACTCAACATAGGCAAGATGAATTAAAGATTTCAACCAAGATGCCAAAGAAATGGCAGAAGCTTTCTGGCCTTTCCTAGAACCGGAAAAGATAACAAATAGACTAGAAGTCTTACGGAAAGATTTCGTAGCTTCAACATAATATTTCAAAGCTCTAACAACATCCAAAGAATGCAATGATTTCTCCTTAGAATTCTTAGGATTAGGACATAATGAAGGAACCACAATTTCTCTACTAATGTTGTTGGAATTCACAACTTTAGGTAAAAATTCAAAAGAAGTTCGCAACACCGCCTTATCCTGATGAAAAATCAGAAAAGGAGACTCACACGAAAGAGCAGATAATTCAGAAACTCTTCTAGCAGAAGAGATGGCCAAAAGGAACAAAACTTTCCAAGAAAGTAATTTAATGTCCAATGAATGCATAGGTTCAAACGGAGGAGCTTGAAGAGCTCCCAGAACCAAATTCAAACTCCAAGGAGGAGAAATTGACTTAATGACAGGTTTTATACGAACCAAAGCTTGTACAAAACAATGAATATCAGGAAGAATAGCAATCTTTCTGTGAAAAAGAACAGAAAGAGCAGAGATTTGTCCTTTCAAAGAACTTGCGGACAAACCCTTATCCAAACCATCCTGAAGAAATTGTAAAATTCTCGGTATTCTAAAAGAATGCCAAGAAAAATGATGAGAAAGACACCATGAAATATAAGTCTTCCAGACTCTATAATATATCTCTCGAGATACAGATTTACGAGCCTGTAACATAGTATTAATCACGGAGTCAGAGAAACCTCTATGACCAAGAATCAAGCGTTCAATCTCCATACCTTTAAATTTAAGGATTTCAGATCCGGATGGAAAAAAGGACCTTGTGACAGAAGGTCTGGTCTTAACGGAAGAGTCCATGGCTGGCAAGATGCCATCCGGACAAGATCCGCATACCAAAACCTGTGAGGCCATGCCGGAGCTATTAGCAGAACAAACGAGCATTCCCTCAGAATCTTGGAGATTACTCTTGGAAGAAGAACTAGAGGCGGAAAGATATAGGCAGGATGATACTTCCAAGGAAGTGATAATGCATCCACTGCCTCCGCCTGAGGATCCCGGGATCTGGACAGATACCTGGGAAGTTTCTTGTTTAGATGAGAGGCCATCAGATCTATCTCTGGGAGCCCCCACAATTGAACAATCTGAAGAAATACCTCTGGGTGAAGAGACCATTCGCCCGGATGCAACGTTTGGCGACTGAGATAATCCGCTTCCCAATTGTCTACACCTGGGATATGAACCGCAGAGATTAGACAGGAGCTGGATTCCGCCCAAACCAAAATTCGAGATACTTCTTTCATAGCCAGAGGACTGTGAGTCCCTCCTTGATGATTGATGTATGCCACAGTTGTGACATTGTCTGTCTGAAAACAAATGAACGATTCTCTCTTCAGAAGAGGCCAAAACTGAAGAGCTCTGAAAATTGCACGGAGTTCCAAAATATTGATCGGTAATCTCACCTCCTGAGATTCCCAAACTCCTTGTGCCGTCAGAGATCCCCACACAGCTCCCCAACCTGTGAGACTTGCATCTGTTGAAATTACAGTCCAGGTCGGAAGAACAAAAGAAGCCCCCTGAATTAAACGATGGTGATTTGTCCACCACGTTAGAGAGTGTCGAACAATCGGTTTTAAAGATATTAATTGAGATATCTTCGTGTAATCCCTGCACCATTGGTTCAGCATACAGAGCTGAAGAGGTCGCATGTGAAAACGAGCAAAGGGGATCGCGTCCGATGCAGCAGTCATAAGACCTAGAATTTCCATGCATAAGGCTACCGAAGGGAATGATTGTGACTGAAGGTTTCGACAAGCTGTAATCAATTTTAGACGTCTCTTGTCTGTTAAAGACAGAGTCATGGACACTGAATCTATCTGGAAACCCAGAAAGGTTACCCTTGTTTGAGGAATCAAAGAACTTTTTGGTAAATTGATCCTCCAACCATGATCTTGAAGAAACAACACAAGTCGATTCGTATGAGACTCTGCTAAATGTAAAGACGGAGCAAGTACCAAGATATCGTCCAAATAAGGAAATACCACAATACCCTGTTCTCTGATTACAGACAGAAGGGCACCGAGAATCTTTGTGAAAATTCTTGGAGCTGTAGCAAGGCCAAACGGTAGAGCCACAAATTGGTAATGCTTGTCTAGAAAAGAGAATCTCAGGAACTGATAATGATCTGGATGAATCGGAATATGCAGATATGCATCCTGTAAATCTATTGTGGACATATAATTCCCTTGCTGAACAAAAGGCAATATAGTCCTTACAGTTACCATCTTGAACGTTGGTATCCTTACATAACGATTCAATAATTTTAGATCCAGAACTGGTCTGAAGGAATTCTCCTTCTTTGGTACAATGAAGAGATTTGAATAAAACCCCATCCCCTGTTCCGGAACTGGAACTGGCATAATTACTCCAGCCAACTCTAGATCTGAAACACAATTCAGAAATGCTTGAGCTTTCACTGGATTTACTGGGACATGGGAAAGAAAAAATCTCTTTGCAGGAGGTCTCATCTTGAAACCAATTCTGTACCCTTCTGAAATAATGTTCTGAATCTAAAGATTGTGAACAGATTTGATCCAAATTTCTTTGAAAAAACGTAACCTGCCCCCTACCAGCTGAACTGGAATGAGGGCCGTACCTTCATGTGAACTTAGAAGCAGGCTTTGCCTTTCTAGCAGGCTTGGATTTATTCCAGACTGGAGATGGTTTCCAAACTGAAACTGCTCCTGAGGACGAAGGATCAGGCTTTTGTTCTTTGTTGAAACGAAAGGAACGAAAACGATTGTTAGCCCTGTTTTTACCTTTAGATTTTTTATCCTGTGGTAAAAAAGTTCCTTTCCCACCAGTAACAGTTGAAATAATAGAATCCAACTGAGAACCAAATAATTTGTTTCCCTGGAAAGAAATGGAAAGTAGAGTTGATTTAGAAGCCATATCAGCATTCCAAGTCTTAAGCCATAAAGCTCTTCTGGCTAAGATAGCCAGAGACATAAATCTAACATCAACTCTAATAATATCAAAAATGGCATCACAGATGAAATTATTAGCATGCTGGAGAAGAATAATAATATCATGAGAATCACGATTTGTTACTTGTTGCGCTAGAGTTTCCAACCAAAAAGTTGAAGCTGCAGCAACATCAGCCAATGATATAGCAGGTCTAAGAAGATTACCTGAACATAGATAAGCTTTTCTTAGAAAAGATTCAATTTTTCTATCTAAAGGATCCTTAAACGAGGTACCATCTGACGTAGGAATGGTAGTACGTTTAGCAAGGGTAGAAATAGCCCCATCAACTTTAGGGATTTTGTCCCAAAATTCTAACCTGTCAGGCGGAACAGGATATAATTGCTTAAAACGTTTAGAAGGAGTAAATGAATTACCCAATTTATCCCATTCCTTAGCAATTACTGCAGAAATAGCATTAGGAACAGGAAAGACTTCTGGAATAACCGCAGGAGCTTTAAAAACCTTATCCAAACGTATAGAATTAGTATCAAGAGGACTAGAATCCTCTATTTCTAAAGCAATTAGTACTTCTTTAAGTAAAGAGCGAATAAATTCCATCTTAAATAAATATGAAGATTTATCAGCATCAATCTCTGAGACAGAATCCTCTGAACTAGAAGAGTCCAAAGAATCAGAATGATGGTGTTCATTTAAAAATTCATCTGTAGAGAGAGAAGATTTAAAAGACTTTTTACGTTTACTAGAAGGAGAAATAACAGACAAAGCCTTCTTTATGGATTCAGAAACAAAATCTCTTATGTTATCAGGAACATTCTGCACCTTAGATGTTGAGGGAACTGCAACAGGCAATGGTACATCACTAAAGGAAATATTATCTGCTTTAACAAGTTTGTCATGACAATTAATACAAACAACAGCTGGAGAAATAGCTACCAAAAGTTTACAGCAGATACACTTAGCTTTGGTAGATCCAGCAGGCAGTGGTTTTCCTGTAGTATCTTCTGGCTCAGATGCAACGTGAGACATCTTGCAATATGTAAGAGAAAAAACAACATATAAAGCAAAATAAATCAAATTCCTTATAAGACAGTTTCAGGAATGGGAAAAAAATGCCAAACATCAAGCTTCTAGCAACCAGAAGCAAATGAAAATGAGACTGAAATAATGTGGAGACAAAAGCGACGCCCATATTTTTTGGCGCCAAATAAGACGCCCACATTATTTGGCGCCTAAATGCTTTTGGCGCCAAAAATGACGCCACATCCGGAACGCCGACATTTTTGGCGCAAAATAACGTCAAAAAATGACGCAACTTCCGGCGACACGTATGACGCCGGAAACGGAAATGAATTTTTGCGCCAAAAAAATCCGCGCCAAAAATGACGCAATAAAATGAAGCATTTTCAGCCCCCGCGAGCCTAACAGCCCACAGGGAAAAAAGTCAAATTTTTGAGGTAAGACAAAATATGATAATTTAAAGCATAATCCCAAATATGAAACTGACTGTCTGGAAATAAGGAAAGTTGAACATTCTGAGTCAAGGCAAATAAATGTTTGAATACATATATTTAGAACTTTATAAATAAAGTGCCCAACCATAGCTTAGAGTGTCACAGAAAATAAGACTTACTTACCCCAGGACACTCATCTACATGTTTGTAGAAAGCCAAACCAGTACTGAAACGAGAATCAGTAGAGGAAATGGTAAATATAAGAGTATATCGTCGATCTGAAAAGGGAGGTAAGAGATGAATCTCTACGACCGATAACAGAGAACCTTATGAAATAGACCCCGTAGAAGGAGATCACTGCATTCAATAGGCAATACTCTCCTCACATCCCTCTGACATTCACTGCACGCTGAGAGGAAAACCGGGCTCCAACTTGCTGCGGAGCGCATATCAACGTAGAATCTAGCACAAACTTACTTCACCACCTCCCTTGGAGGCAAAGTTTGTAAAACTGATTTGTGGGTGTGGTGAGGGGTGTATTTATAGGCATTTTGAGGTTTGGGAAACTTTGCCCCTCCTGGTAGGAATGTATATCCCATACGTCACTAGCTCATGGACTCTTGTTAATTACATGAAAGAAATGAAGATATGCATCTATTGTATCTATTGTAGACAAATAATGCCATCACTGGCCAAAAAAGGCCGAATAGACCATATAAACACCATTCTAAAAGATGGTACATTTATATGACAGTTCAAAAAGATTTTCTATCTTTGGAACAATGAATAGTCTTGAATAAAACCCCAAAACCCAGTTCCTAAAATGAAACTGGAAAAAATACCCCAAAAAACTCCAGGTCTGAGACACACTTCAGGAAAGTGTTAGTCTTACTGGAATAGCTGGAATATGATAGAGAAAAAAGACTTCTCACAGACGGTTTTACTCTGAAACCTATTCTGTACCCAAAGTTTAAGAAGTTTGGATCGAATAGAACCAAACAAATTGCAAAAAAGTCTTAACCTGCCCTTTACCAGCCAAGCTGGAAGAAGAATCGCACCTACATGCAAATTTGGGGAGCTGACTTTGAACTTTTTAGAAAGGCTTAATTGAATGTAGAAAAACACTTCCAATTATAAACATGTTACTTGGGGAAGAATTCAGGATTCCGTTCCTTAGTAAGAACAGAAAACTAAAATAAGCTTAAAGGGACACTGAACCCAAAATTTTTCTTTTGGGATTCAGAAAGAGCATGCAATTTTAAGCAACTTTCTAATTTACTCCTATTATCAATTTTTCTTTGTTTTCTTTCTATCTTTATTTGAAAAAGAAGGCATCTAAGCTTTTTTTGGCGTTCAGAACTCTGGACAGCACTTTTTTATTGGTGGATGAATTTATCCATTAATCAGCAAGGACAACCCAGGTTGTTCCCCAAAAATGGGCCGGCATCTAAACTTACATTCTTGCATTTAAAATAAAGATACCAAGAGAATGAAGAAAATTTGATAATAGGAGTAAATTAGAAAGTTGCTTAAAATTGCATGCTCTATCTGAATCATGAAAGAAAAAAATTGGGTACAGTGTCTCTTTAAAGTTTTAGTCTTAGAACTCAATCTTGAAGCCCAGAGTAACAGTTAAATAATTGAATCCAATTATGAACCAAATAATTGAATATCTTGGAAAAAAAGAAAAATGGATTTTAGAAATCAAATTAGCATTCCAAGATTGAAATCACAATGTTCTTCTAGCTAAAATAGCTAAAGACATAGATTAAACCTCATTTGCGAAAATATTTAATAAAAAGACAACACAAATGAAATTATTAGCATGTTAATCAAGTTAAAGGATCAGACAACACACTGGACTTGCACAATCAACAAATGCAAGATAACAAGACAATGCCATAGCACTGAGATATGCATAAGGTTATCCTACATACTAATTAATGCCTCTGATATGCATAAGGTTATCCTACATACTAATTACTGCCTGGTATAAGCATAAGCCTATCCTACATACTAATTACTGCCTGGTATAAGCATAAGGCTATCCTACATACTAATTACTGCCTGGTATCAGCATAAGGCTAACCTACATACTAATTACTGCCTGGTATAAGCATAAGGCTATACTACATACTAATTACTGCCTGGTATAAGCATAAGGCTATACAACATACTAATTACTGCCTGGTATAAGCATAAGGCTATACTACATACTAATTACTGCCTAGTATAAGCATAAGGCTATCCTACATACTTATTACTGTCTGGTATAAGCATAAGGCTATCCTACATACTAATTACTGCCTGGTATCTGCATAAGGCTATCCTACATACTAATTACTGCCTGGTATATGCATAAGGCTATCCTACATACTAATTACTGTCTGGTATAAGCATAAGGCTATCCTACATACTAATTACTGCCTGGTATAAGCATAAGGCTATCCTACATACTAATTACTGCCTGGTATATGCATAAGGCTATCCTACATACTAATTACTGCCTGGTATAAGCATAAGGCTATCCTACATACTAATTAATGCCTGGTATAAGCATAAGGCTATCCTACATACTAATTACTGCCTGTGATATGCATAAGGCTATCCTACATACTAATTACTGCCTGGTATAAGCATAAGGCTATCCTACATACTAATTACTGCCTGTGATATGCATAAGGCTATCCTACATACTAATTACTGCCTGGTATAAGCATAAGGCTATCCTACATACTAATTACTGCCTGGTATAAGCATAAGGCTATCCTACATACTAATTACTGCCTGGTATATGCATAAGGCTATCCTACATACTAATTACTGCCTGGTATAAGCATAAGGCTATCCTACATACTAATTACTGCCTGGTATAAGCATAAGGCTATCCTACATACTAATTACTGCCTGGTATATGCATAAGGCTATCCTACATACTAATTACTGCCTGGTATAAGCATAAGGCTATCCTACATACTAATTACTGCCTGGTATAAGCATAAGGCTATCCTACATACTAATTACTGCCTGGTATAAGCATAAGGCTATCCTACATACTAATTACTGCCTGGTATAAGCATAAGGCTATCCTACATACTAATTACTGCCTGGTATAAGCATAAGGCTATCCTACATACTAATTACTGCCTGGTATAAGCATAAGGCTATCCTACATACTAATTACTGCCTGGTATAAGCATAAGGCTATCCTACATACTAATTACTGCCTGGTATATGCATAAGGCTATCCTACATACTAATTACTGCCTGGTATAAGCATAAGGCTATCCTACATACTAATTACTGCCTGGTATAAGCATAAGGCTATCCTACATACTAATTACTGCCTGGTATAAGCATAAGGCTATCCTACATACTAATTACTGCCTGTTATAAGCATAAGGCTATGCTACATACTAATTACTGCCTGGTATATGCATAAGGCTATCCTACATACTAATTACTGCCTGGTATAAGCATAAGGCTATCCTACATACTAATTAATGCCTGGTATATGCATAAGGCTATCCTACATACTAATTACTGCCTGGTATATGCATAAGGCTATCCTACATACTAATTACTGCCTGGTATAAGCATAAGGCTATCCTACATACTAATTACTGCCTGGTATAAGCATAAGGCTATCCTACATACTAATTACTGCCTGGTATAAGCATAAGGCTATCCTACATACTAATTACTGCCTGGTATAAGCATAAGGCTATCCTACATACTAATTACTGCCTGTGAAATGCATAAGGCTATCCTACATACTAATTACTGCCTGGTATATGCATAAGGCTATCCTACATACTAATTACTGCCTGGTATAAGCATAAGGCTATCCTACATACTAATTACTGCCTGTGAAATGCATAAGGCTATCCTACATACTAATTACTGCCTGGTATATGCATAAGGCTATCCTACATACTAATTACTGCCTGTGATATGCATAAGGCTATCCTACATACTAATTACTGCCTGGTATCTGCATAAGGCTATCCCTACATACTAATTACTGCCTAGGGTTCTGCATAAGGCTATCCTACCTACTAATTACTGCCTGGTATAAGCATAAGGCTATCCTACATACTAATTACTGCCTGGTATAAGCATAAGGCTATCCTACATACTAATTACTGCCTGTGATATGCATAAGGCTATCCTACATACTAATTACTGCCTGGTATTGGTATAAGCATAAGGCTATCCTACCTACTAATTACTGCCTGGTATTGGTATAAGCATAAGGCTATCCTACATACTAATTACTGCCTGGTATTGGTATAAGCATAAGGCTATCCTACATACTAATTACTGCCTGGTATTGGTATAAGCATAAGGCTATCCTACCTACTAATTACTGCCTGGTATTGGTATAAGCATAAGGCTATCCTACCTACTAATTACTGCCTGGTATTGGTATAAGCATAAGGCTATCCTACATACTAATTACTGCCTGGTATTGGTATAAGCATAAGGCTTATACCCGGCAGTATTATACGAATTAATTTTAAAACATATATTTATGTTATACAATTTCCAATAGGCACCTATTATTTATTTTATTGCATTTTTAAATTATTAAAGATTAAACTTCGGCAGTTTTCCACGGCCTTCAGAATACAAGCTTTCAAAGTCAATGACAGTAGCAGTCAAACGACCGATTGGAGCCTACTCATGCGCAAACTGTCCTAGCTATCGGAAACAGTGTATTGGTATGCAGGTCTCCAGGAAAGCTTGCTAGTACTGCTTTATACAACTTCTGTAATCAGTGCCTGCGTAAAAGTGCTCCTCCCTGATCTAGAGATAGCAGAGTAGCAGAAGAAGTATCTCCCCTGGGGAGAGTTTCTTCTGCTGCTGGGCTATAACCAGGTCAGGGAACAAAGTACAGAAGCTGTGTAAAAAAGTGTGATATCCTCTGATCTGCGTCTTCTCCTCACATAATGGTGTTTATTTTAGGAGGGAGATGTTTTAGATTATGCTGAGGAATTCAGATTATTATAACCTCGGTGACTAAATAATCCAGATTTTATTAAAGACAGGAGGCGAATATTGTATGCATAAATCTTTACTGACTTCCAAAAGCAGCAAAGAACAAGTAACATAGAAACAAAAAACAGCCAATCAGCAAGAGCAGATAATATATCCAACAAGAAACAGGAAATAGCTTCCTCTTTTCGCTGCCGAACATAAAAAGGAGAGTCCTCAACACTGTAACAGGAAACGGACACATAGGATCCACAGCATAGTTGTCTGACATCTGCGCCAATGCGTAAAGCAAGAGGTTTTTTACACTGAAAATAAACAAAAGAGAGAGCAGTAACACTGCTACAACCTGAGAGAAACAAAGTTAAACACAGTCAAAACATAAATGACATCAAAAGACTTTTTTTTTTTTTTTTTTTTAACGGGATGGGAAGAGGAGGGAAAATATTTGCCTCCTGTCTTTAATAAAATCTAGATTATTTAGTCACCAAGGTTATAATAATCTGAATTTTATGGCAAGACAGGAGGCTTCATATTTTATGCATATTTTAACGCCCAGAAAGGACGGAATGGAATGCGTGAGAAACGGGCTTGAAAGAGAACTCAGAAAACATAGAGGCAGAAGACCAATCTGCCGCCGTCGATAAATCCTGAAGATTGCAACCTGACAGAAAAGCCCTGGAGGCTGCAGCCCCTCTGACAGAGTGGGCCCCAAACGAGGGTAAGACTCCCGCCTCCAACATATGCCATCGAACCCATCTCGCAAAGTTAGGTAAAGAGACAGGATGACGAGGAGGAACAAAATAAATCAGTAGAGGATCCGACATGGATCTATGAAGGCTTTCAGTAATGGTCAAGTAGTCTTTGAGGCAAAGAGCAACATAAATTTGGGGATCTGCCGGAAAATAAGGGTAAAACAAAGATTTTGAGGAAGACTTTTCAGGGGAAAAAGAGATGGAATGAACATCCAGGGCCCTGATGTCAGAGACCCGACAAAAAGAAACCAAAGTAACATGGTGTCAGAGTTTTTTCCCTGCTTTGTTTGTCATGTGCTGCTGGAAGCCATTTTACTCACCTCTCTTACTGAATCTGGTACAGAGTGTGTAACGCTGCTCTCTTATGGCCAGACTGGTGTACATCATCCGTGTGAGACACGTTGCAGTCTCAGAATTGTGATGTCATCAATTATTATTTAAAGGGCCTCTGATTACCAGCTCTGGCTTTGACGCCTGGCTTTTTATTTGACTTGTGGACTTTTTATTATTGTTTGTTATTAAAAAAGGTGTGATTATTTTTGCACTTCTCGTCTCAGTCTGATTCCTGGCACCCTGACATTACGCAAGGCCCATGAATCCTGATGGTGCTAATAATCCACCTTTACCTGCCATCATTTCCAGGATGGATGAACAGGATCACCGCTTGGATCAATTTGCACTAGCCCTGCAAACCCTGCTGACTCGCACTGCACATTTAAACCAGAGTGTCCCACAAGTTATGGCTGCTCCTGCTTCCGCTGCTGCACCTAGACCTACCAGGAGCATGTCCGGTTCTGCACCTCTACCTCAGTGATATGGAGGCGATCCTAATCAGTGCAGAGGGTTTTTGAACAAGGTTGGCATTTACTTTGAGATGTTACCTCAGGTGTTTCCCTCTGACAGAGCTAAGTGGGATTTCTCATCTCGTTACTCTCTGACACAGCTCTTGCCTGGGCTAATCCCTTGTGGGAAACTAATAAACCTGTGATTTTAAATTACCCTGAATTTGTGGCCTCCTTTCGAAGGGGATTTGATGTTCTGGCTCATTCCTCCTCTGCTGCTAAACAACTCATGTCCATTCAGCAAGGTACGAGACCTGTTGCTCAGTATGCTATTGAGTTGTGTACGCTTGCCACAGAGGTAGGTTGGAACAATGAAGCCCTTGTTGCCGCCTTCTTTCATGGGTTCTCTAATGCGATTAAAGACGAAGTTGCTGCCAGAGATTTCTGTAATGCTGTTTACTGAATCTATTTTTACAGAGTTAAGGAATTAGGGGTTAATCTCATTTCTTATGTATTTGTAGCCTGTTTATGATCCTTATACAACCTTTTATATAAGTGTCAGTAAATAGGCAGTTTAGTATGTTAACCCTTGATAACATGTGAGAGCAGGTCATATATTCACATAGCCCCAAGCGCCACAAAGGGTTAATAAAATAACAATTGTTATCAACACTGGTTAAGGATACAGGTAGGAAACCACAGGAATAGAAATCAGGCTACTGGTATGTGGATTACTATTAAGGCTGTTAGAATAATACAAATTACACGTTATAAGTTGTTACTTTAGACTTGTAGCAAATAACTTACATTTACCGGTGCTGGGATCCCAGATAGAGGAGGCTCTGCTCAGAGGAGACACGCTGTTATGGCGGCTGATGCAGTCTGCAGGTCTGGTTGTGATCCAGGTTGTGAGAAAGGTGTGTCAGAGAAAGGCAGAGCTGCACACAGCTGATTGCAGCTACTGAGTAAATGAAAATCCAGAATATTCAGAAAATGAGCAGGCAAGTCTTGTACTTCAGTTAATACAAATGAATAGGCTTTAGGTGCTGTATTCCAGAGAAGTGAACACATGCCACAATAACAAGCAACTAAAAGTTATCAGAGGTGTGGTTAAATAGGCAGAGTGAGAAAAAGGTGCATGCCTCTAATTAAAGGGACAGTAGCATGACAGTACCCCCCTCACAAGGAACGCCAAAGGTGTTCACGAAAACGGCCTGTCCAGATTGCGATGATGGAATAGAGATACCAGACGGTTGGCACGAAGATTAGTCGAGGGCTCCCACGAATCTTCATCATGAGGGTAGCCCTTCCAATGAACGAGATATTCAAGAATACATCCACGTCGTCGTGAGTCCAGAACTTCAGAAATCTCATATTCCGGATGATCCGAGAGATCAACTCGTGGGACCTGCAAAGGCTTACTCCGAATTTGATGGTATGGCTTTAGTAAGGAGACGTGGAAAGTCGGGTGTATACGCATAGTTGATGGGAGGCTGAGAGTCACAGCATTTTTATTCACTATTTTGCTGATTGAATAAGGACCTATATATAGAGAGGTGAGTTTCTTTGATGGGACACAAAGGTTCAAATGCTTTGTTGACAACCAAACTTTATCACCTATGTTGTAGGTGGGTGGTTCACGTCTCCTGAGATCATAATAAAACTTTTGGGTTGCTTGGGCCTCTTGAATGTTATACTTCATGACCTCATGGATCTTGGCAAGATCCCTCACAAGTTGTTCAATAGTTAAGGTATTGGTGGTAGATTCCGTAAGAAGGTGAAAAGTAGGGTTGTATCCGTAGTTTGCATAAAAGGGTGAGTATTTAGTAGTGGAGTTGACAGAATTGTTATAAGCGAACTCTGCATAAGGAAGGTAATCTGCCCATTCATCCTGTTGTTCATTACAATGAGAGCGTAGGTATTGTTCCAACCATTGGTTGGCTCTCTCAGTTTGTCCGTTGGACTGAGGATGGAAGGCAGAACTGAGTCTTTGGTTAATGTTTAGTTGGCTGCAGAGCTCCTTCCAGAATCTGGAGGTAAATTTGCTTCCTCTATCTGATGTTATGGTATCAGGTAATCCATGAAGTTTTACTACGTTAGCAAGGAATAGGCGAGCAGTGATGGAAGCAGTTGGAAGTCTTTCTGTAGGGATAAAATGAGCCATCTTTGTGAATAGATCCACGATAACTAGTATGGTTGTATATCCTGAAGAGGATGGTAATTCAACGATATAAGCCATTGCTAAATCACTCCATAGTTTAGTTGCTATTGGTAGGGAGAGTAGCAAACCATAAGGTTTTTTGTGTTGTGGCTTAGTTTGTATACAGATAGGACACATTTTTAAACAATTACTAATGGTGTGAGTCATGTTTGGCCACCAAAAGTTACGCTGTAATAATTCTAAGGTTTTCTTCTCACCCGGATGGTTTGAGAGAACCGAATCATGAACATAAAATAGTACTTCATTTTGAAGTTGTGGAGGTATGTACAACATCTGGTCATGGTAATACAATCTATCTGGATGTATAGTTAGTTTATGCAGAGGTTTTTCCTTATCTTGATTTTGTGCTACACAAACTTGTTGTTGGAAGGATATGTTCATAGCAATTATATGAGTATTTGGTATAACAGAACCTGGTGTAGTATTTTTAGTTGGTTGAGGTGGCAACCTAGAGAGTGCATCAGGTTTTCCATTATGAGATCCGGGTCTATGCATTATAAGATAGTGGAACCTGGAGAAATAGAGGCTCCAGCGAACCTGACGTGCGGATAAGGTACGAGTGGTTTATAGATACTCCAAGTTTTTGTGATCGGTATATATTATGATTGGTTTTTATGTACCCTCTAGGAGATGCCTCCAATGTTTCAATGAAACTTTGATTGCCAATAGCTCCTTCTCACCTATTGGATAATGAAGTTCTGAGGAGGACATCGTCTTGGAATAATAAGTGATAGGATGCATAGAATGTTCCAAAGATTCCCGTTGAGATAAAACGGCTCCAATGGCGTAGTCACTTGCATCCACTTCTAGAATGAACTGTAGATTATGGTCCGGAAAGCGGAGGATAGGAGCAGTGGTGAACTTAAGTTTTAGGAGGTCAAATGAGTGTTGTGCCTGGGGAGTCCACTGGAATTTTGTAGCTGTACTGGTCAATCTGGTTAGTGGTTTTACTATTCCAGAAAAACCCTGTATAAATTTTCTATAATAATTAGAAAAACCCAGGAATTTTTGCACTTGTTTCCTTGAGTTGGGAACAGGCCAGTTAGTGATTGCTCTGATCTTATTATCTTCCATTTGTATGCCCTGGGGACTGATGTTATAACCAAGAAATGATAACTGAGTAGTATGAAATATACATTTTTCCGGTTTTGCAAATAGGTGATGCTTCCTGAGCCTATCCAGCACTATTTTTACATGTTGTATGTGTTGTTCTAGTGTCTCTGAGTACAGTATATCAGTATGTCATCTAGGTAAATAATAATGAATACATCCAATAAATAATGAAATACATCATTCACACATTCAAACTGAAATGTGGCGGGGGTATTACACAGCCCAAACGGCATCACCCTATATTCATATAGGCCGTATCGTGTGCGAAAGGCCGTGAGCCACTCATCACCACTTCTGATCCTCACTAAATTATAGGCCCCCCTTTGGTCTAATTTAGTGTATATCTTGGCTGAGGAAAGTCTTTCTATTAATTCCGGTATCAGCGGTAGCAGATACCTGTTCTTTTTTGTAACCTTGTTTAATGCTTGGTAATCAATAATAGGGCGTAATGAGTTGTCTTTATTACGGACAACAAATATTCCGGCACCCGCAGGGGAAGTGGATGGTGTTATAAATCCTTTCCTAACATTCTCATCTATATATTCCTTGAGGTGTTGTAACTCAGGCTGTGATAAGGAGTATACACGACCTACTGGTATCGGTGAACCAGGAAACAATTCAATGGGACAGTCGTATGTCCTATGTGGAGGCAGAGTTTCTGCCTCCTTTTTACTGAATACGTCAGTGTATTTTAGGTATTGTGTGGGAATTGTGTCATTAGTGGTGGAAGCTAGAATGTGACTGATGTAACAATTATCCTTGCAATAGTCTGAATCTAGTGTGATAGTGAGCGTGTCCCAGTTAATAACTGGTTTGTGGAGTTTAAGCCATGACAGACCTAATACTACAGGGAATAATGGTGAACAGGTAACATTAAATACTATATGTTCTGTATGTCCCTCCTTTGTAGTGAGTAGTAACGGTGTGGTTTGATGTGTGATGGGACCATTTGAGGAAGAAGTACCATCAAATACACGCAAAACAACTGGATATTGCTTTTTAACAGTGGGTATTTTATTTACAGTGATGAGTGATGTGTCTATGAATACACCTGAGGCGCCAGAGTCCACTATTGCTGTCACTTCAGTCTGATGGTGTCCCCACTGTAAAGTAATAAGAAGATGACAGTAATGGGAAATAGAGAGGTTACAAACAGTATCATAATGAATGTCTTTTTTGTTACCTTTCTTAGTCCTTGCCAGGGCAGGGCAGTCCTTCACCCCATGCCCCTTGGTTCCACAATATAAGCATAAATTCAAGAGTCGTCTCCTTGCCTTTTCTTCAGGTTTGAGGGGGCCCCTAGCCAACCCCACTTCCATAGGTTCAGTTGTTGATGTTGATGGGTATGAGAGGGTGTTGTAAGGTTTGTTTTTAATTGGTTCTAAAGTGCCTCTCTCTTTCTTTCTTTCTCTTAACCTCCTGTCGATATTAATACTTAGTAACATCAATTCATCTAAAGTGTCAGGAATCTCTACTCTAGCAAGCTCATCTTTGACGGCCTCAGACAGACCAATTCTGTACTGGTTTTTTAGGGCAATGTTATTCCATTCACTGTCTCTAGCCCATCTTTTAAAATCAGCTATATAGTCCTCTACTGGGCGTCTAAGCTGTTTCAGAGATCTCCTGTTGTTTTCTGCTGTTAACTGCTTAAGTGGGTCATCATATAACAATGCCATAGCTCTAAAAAATGAGTCTAAGGAATTAAGTATGGGGTCATTATTTTCATAAAATGAATTTGCCCATGACCTTGGTTCTGCACGGAGATATTACAGTCAAGACCTTTTGTTTTTCTGTGGCATAAGTTTTTGGCTTAAGGTCAAACATCAGATTACATGAGTTGTAAAAATCTCTGAAAAGGGATCCATCCCCATAGCATTTCTCAGGAGGGCTAACATTAGGTTCATTAGTAGCTTCAGTTAACTGAAATTTTTGTGTTGCTGTGTCTTTAATTACACCCCTTAATGTTTCATTTTGAATTTGTAATTCCCTTAGTCCCTGTGCTAATTGTTCTACCCTTTGGTTTAGGTTGTGCACATGTGAGGACAGCTCTGTAGGATCCATTTTTTAGGCTTGTTATTTTGTAATGCTGTTTACTGAATCTATTTTTACAGAGTTAAGGAATTAGGGGTTAATCTCATTTCTTATGTATTTGTAGCCTGCTTATGATCCTTATACAACCTTTTATATAAGTGTCAGTAAATAGGCAGTTAGTATGTTAACCCTTGATAACATGTGAGAGCAGACCATATATTCACATAGCCCCAAGTGCCACAAAGGGTTAACAGAATAACAACAATTGTTATCAACACTGGTTAAGGATACAGGTAGGAAACCACAGGAATAGAAATCAGGCTACAGGAATGTGGATTACTATTAAGGCTGTTAGAATAATACAAATTACACGTTATAAGTTGTTACTTTAGACTTGTAGCAAAATAACTTACATTTGTCACGCAATATTGCATATAGTGTAGTTACCGGTGCTGGGATCCCAGATACAGCAGGCTCTGCTCAGAGGAGACACGCTGTTATGGCGGCTGATGCAGTCTGCAGGTCTGGTTGTGATCCAGGCTGTGAGAAAGGTTTGTCAGAGAAAGGCAGAGCTGCACACAGCTGATTGCAGCTACTGAGTAAATGAAAATCCAGAATGCTCAGAAAATGAGCAGGCAAGTCTTGTACTTCAGTTAATACAAATGAGTAGGCTTTGGGGGCTGTATTCCAGAGAAGTGAACACATGCCACAATAACAAGCAACTACAAGTTATCAGAGGTGTGGTTAAATAGGCAGAGTGAGAAAAAGGTGCATGCCTCTAATTAAAGGGACAGTAGCATGACAGTGTCTTTCCCTAAACCTCTGGGCTTGTGGTGTGCTACACGTTCTCACACCCTGTGACTCTCTCCCTGACCTGAAAGCAAGACTCATAACATAAACGAACCAGCACATGCTCTTTGCACAGTACAGCAGCAAGGACTTTACAGAAAGTTGAATCTGTTTTCTTTACTGTCTAGGTTCATGCACATCACTAGAAACTGGTAAACCGCACCTAATAGCAAAGACAAACGCAATCCACCCACTATTAGGAAATCAACACCTATGAGGCTAGGCTAGGCTAATATTATATAACCCAAAGTAAACCCTCCCTAGAGGGGATGCCTAACAAAAAGGCCCTCAGAACAGAGAAGAACACATCTGCAAGACGCCTGAGCAAATATCTCAAGCAGTTGGACATTACTCCTATAGTACAAACAGAAAACATGAATGGCGGTCAACAACCCCAACCCACCAGGGTGCAGGTATCGTAGACTGATGAATACTCCTAAACCCTGACCAAAGGAGACCTCCAATATTTGTCATCTAAAGAGGACATACAGGGAGTTTTACAAGAGATGCGCAGCCTCTTTGGAGACCTCAAAAAAGACATTGTTGCCCTGGAGCACAGAGTTACTTAAACAGAAAAGGACCATTCAGCAATGGCTACTACAGTCCAGAATAATAGTATGGACATACAACAACAGCAGGTCAACATGCAGGCCCTCTCTAATAAGCTCGAGGACTTGGAAAACCGTTGTCGCAGGAACAACATAAGGCTTAGAGGAGTATCTGAGTCCATACACCCCCCTGCTATAGATGGCTACTTGCAGAGCCTTTTCCGCACCATAAAGGGCACCTCAAGCTCGCCTGAAGTTATAATGGAACGTGCCCATAGGGCTTTGAGACCCAAACTACCACCAAAAGGTCTGCCCAGGGATATAATCCTCAAGTTCCTAAACTTTAAGGACAAGGAGGAAATCCTCAGATGCGCTAGATCTAAACAACCTATCCTACACGCAGGAGAGGAAATCCAACTGTTTTCAGACATATCGCCAACAACATTACAGAAAAGGAGAGAACTGAGCCATATTACTAAAGCCCTCAGGGATCATAAAGTGCAGTATCGCTGGGGCTTCTCGGTCTCACTAATAGCAACACACAACAACAAAACTGCAGTCTATAGGCCTGGAGGAGACCCGCAGGCCTTTTATTCAGCTCTCTCGTTAGCAGGAGAAGAATCTAACTTTGCTACGCAGGGAAATATAGAAAACGCACTCCTTCCTGGTTGAGGATAATATACTGGCAAGTCTAAGTCACACAAGGACGCCAGGAAAAATATGGATGGAACAAAGTCCTTTGGTACTTTGAAGATATACGTGGCGATGTATCCTTTACACTCTTTTCATTAACTATCCTTAAAAACAGGACTAGTGGGGCTGGGGTCCAGTTGATCCCGGCTCTATTTACAATTAAGTTAATATATATTAAAGTTACACTCACTTATGTTATATCTGTGAGTCAATTGTTTTCACTGAAGGTTTTTCTCTTTTTAGTTTAAATAATATGGTGGAACTAACTGATTATAGTGTGTCAAATTGTCATCTATTACTTCCCCCCATTTTCCCCTCTTCCCACCTTCCCCTTTATCCTTCCCCTCCTTCGCTCCTCCAATTACCTCAAACCCATACACCACCTCCCCCATCCCATCCACTATATTATATCACTAAGTGGAGGGTGTCAGTTTTTTCTGTCGCCCCCTACTTCTTGTCTCACACATTGTTCATCCTTCATTTTCCCACTTGCAATATTTGTATTTGCCGTAGATTATTAATAAGCTTGATGGAGGGGCTCCCCTCCATAGAGAAACCTAACTTGTGTTAAGAAAGTTATCTGTCCTAGGGTTACTACCCCAACAGACACTGATTATTTTACTGTGTGAATTGTTCTACTATTTCTGTAATATTGGAAAGAAAAAGCAAAAAAACAAAAATACCCCTTTGCATTATAGCAGGGGCTGTTTGTCAATACGCACCTCTAAAACCTTTCTGCCTTTAGTGTCGGGCAGCTAAACATAAAGGGACACCTTGGTTACCTCTTGTTCTTTATTTCTCACTCATCCTTTTCTTTCTTTTCTTTTCTTTCTTTCTTTTTTTTTTGTTTGTTTGTTAGTGTATAGCTCTCTCCTCACAGAATGGCCTGCAAAGCAAGTAGATTTCAGTCTCACTATCTTACACTGACCTCTATAAACGCGAAGGGACTGAATAGCCCAGGTAAGCGGTCAATAGCCTTGAAAGAACTAAAGCGACTGAATAGCCAAATAATTTTTACAGGAGACTCATTTCCGTAAGGGAAAAGAGCCGAAGTGGTCTGACAGTATATACACCTCTGCGTATTTTTCATCAGGTTCAGAAAAAAAGGGAGGCGTGGGCATACTGATACACAAAACGATACCTTTCCACTTAGTACATATTGAAAAAGACTCAGAAGGACCGTACCTATTGGTGCGAGGCACACTCTATGACCACCCAATTACACTTGTATGTCTATATGCTCCAAATGTGGCTCAGCACCAATTTATTAAACGAGCGCTTAAAACGCTACTGAACCACTCAAAGGGGGCTATATTTATGGCTGGGGATCTGAATCTTCCTTTAGACCCGTAGCTCAACACCTCTAATGGGATGTCTAGCGTTCCTAATTGAACTGTCAAAATCACAAAGTCCTCCCTAGCTGACACGCAACTCCACGATGTGTGGAGAACACTACACCCGAGAAGACATGACTACACATATTACTCTGCCCCGCACAATAAATATTCACGCATAGATTATTTCTTCATGGACTCAACAGGACTGGACATGGTGGTTAACTCTGAGGTGGGCTCTATTACTTGGTCTGACCATGCGCCAGTGATCTGTAAAATAGATTGGCCTGACATCCCACCCACTGCATACATATGAAGGCTGGTCAATTCCCTGTTAGAAGTGCCCTTTATAGCAGAGGATATTTGCAAATCCTTGACAGAATACTTCTCAATAAACGATCCATCGGGCACATCGCTAACAAATACATGGGAAGCACATAAGTGTATTATTCGAGAGGTGTTTCTCAAGCACAAGGCCTGACTGAACAGACAATACAGAGAGAAACATACACAACTTTTGCAAAAGGTCGCAGAGCTAGAATCTAAACACAAACAAGACTTGACTAATGAGACAACTAAAAACCTTCTCTCTGAAACCAGGAAGGAACTTAACAATCACCTATTAACAGCTTTCCACAAACATATGCTTAGGACCAAACAGAGATACTATGAAGGGGGCAATAAACCTGGCAAGTTGCTAGCCAGGTCAATCCGCAGGTCACAGCTGAAAATGTATATTCATCACCTGAATTCTAAAGACGGTACTAAAATTAAAAGTACCAAGCAGATAGCGGAAACCTTTCATGCATATTATAGTAAACTATACAACTTGACAAAAGTAGCTGACACTACACTCAATACTGAAGAGTTGACCGCTAAGGAGAGACAGATTGACGCTTACTTGTCTGATTTAAGTCTGCCCCAATTAATTGACACAGAAGTAAACACACTAGACGCCCATATTACATTAGAGGAACTGACTAGTGCAATCAAAGACCTCCCCAAGGGAAGTGCCCGGGTCCGGACAGACTCACACCCAGATATTACAAAAAATTTCTCCCGGTCCTGGCCCCACACATGCTACAGCTATTCAACAACTTAAGAGACAGTCCTACGCTGCTGAATACCATGCTAGAAGCGCACATCACAATTATTCCTAAGCTGGGTAAGGAACCCACCTCCCCTGAAAATTTTAGACCCATATCAATGTTAAACACTGATGTTAAATTACTAAGATTCTAGCAAACCATTTAAACAAATTTCTCCCAAACTTAGTCTCCCCAGAGCAAGTGGGGTTTGTGCCGGGTAGAGAAGCGCACGATAACACCACCAAAGTATTACAACTAGTCAACTTTGCTAGAGTCGAAGGAGTGCCTTTGGCCCTCTTCTCTACCGACGCAGAGAAGGCCTTTGACCGGGTCGGCTGGCCTTTTCTGCGCCGAGTGATGAAGTCTATGAAATGTGGGGATCCTTTCCTAAATATGGTGTTTGCCTTATATTCATCCCCATGTGCCCGTGTTAGAGTGAACGGGTCATTGTCAAATTCATTCCAAATAACAAATGGAACAAGGCAGGGATGCCCCCTGTCTCCACTCCTTTTTGCCCTCTCCATTGAGGCCCTAGCACATAAGATTCGACACAACACCAAGATCACAGGGGTAGTAGTGTTTGATGCAGAGCACAAGCAGGCACTTTATGCAGATGATATTCTGTACACTCTTACAAATATTAACATATCTGTTCCAGAGCTCCTTAGAGAAATAGCCTCTTACGGCGTAGTTTCAAACTTCCACCTCAATTTGGGGAAATCCGAATTGATGAACATTAACGCTCCTCTGGAGCAGGTGGAAATGCTCCGTACGAACTATGGAGTCCCGATTTCAACAACAAAATTACGTAACCTAGGTATATATATTCCATACAAACACCAAGACCTGTTCAAAGTTAAATGCCTAAAACTAAAAGAAGAAATAATTAGAGATCTGTTGTCTTGGAAAAATAAACCATTGTCGTGGCTCGGTAAAATAGGAATTATAAAAATGAACATTTTACCACAAATTTTATACATTATGCAGGCTATGCCGGCTTCCTTACTGAGAGATTACTTAGCCCAACTGCAAAGAGCTCTGGAGCAATTTGTGTGGACGGGTGTAAAACCCGGATACCACGGAAAACCATGTATCTCCCTAGAGATAGAGGGGGACTGGGTTTCCCCGACTTGAAAGCATACAACCGAGCTATTGCACTGCAGCACATCATGGAGTGGTCCCAAAACGCAGACCATAAAATGTGGGTAAGAATAGATGGCCAGATTCTTGGCCTCAATAATGTGGGTACGTTAGCATGGATACCTGCGGTGCAGCGCCCCAAAATACTAAATAGCTATCCTATCATGAAAGATGTCTTTAATGAGTGGAATAAGATTGCCTCCACCAACGTCCATATCACATCTAAACTTTCACTCCTTCTGCCTATAATTGAAAATCCTGCCTTACCTTACTATAAGCTAGGGAGGAGACAACACTCTCCATACCCCCCTCAGAGAGGGATGCCTCTATAATGCGATAGACAATGGGAGGTTTAAGTCACAACGCCAAATGACTGAGATAAGTGAACATATATTCTCTTCCTGCATGAGGTACAATCAGCTTCTGCAATACATATCACTTCACAAACACAAAGATCATCTAGTAAGGGACCCTACCCCATTTGAGCGACTATGTATTGTCAATGTCCCACAGAGGCGACTAATCTCTCTTACTTATAAGATGCTGACGGTTCCCCCAGACCCCCCCCCCCTTCCTACATACACGACGGCCTGGCACAAAGAACTCAACAGGGATTATGACCAAGAAGAGTGGTCCAGGGCGTTTTTATTAGTCAAGCGCTTCTCCATCTCAGCTACTGTGCAGGAGATCCAATTGAAACTCCAGTGCAGATGGTACCTCACCCCAAAAAAACTTCATTGCCTATACCCTGCGACCAGCCCTTTGTGTTGGAGGGGCTGTGGTGAGACCGGGACACTCCTGCATATATGATGGTCCTGCCCGGGTCTGGGTGGCTTCTGGGCAGAAATATTCAAACAAATTTCTGATATCATACATATAGAGATTCCCGCGTCCCCGGAGTCTCTGCTCTTCCTGAAACTCCCTAAAATCAAAAGCACACACATCCGATCTCTCCTATCGATAATGCTCACAGGAGCAAAAAGACTAATACCCAAAAAATGGAAATCATCCGACTCCCCTACGGTGTCTGAATGGTATTCTTCAGTAACTGATCTGCTAGCGCTAGAAAGACTGCATTTCCTTAAAACAAACCAATTGATGAGTTATGAACTAATGCAGGCACAATGGAAGGGCTCCCCAATCTAAACGAGAAGCCCCACAACGTCCACTTCGGAGGCTTGGAGATTTGATCACGAGACCTGAGAGACAAATACTGTTTTTTTTTTTTGTTTGTTTTTTTTTTCCTCTTTCTTTCTTTTCCCGAATCCGCTTGCAAAACAAATCATCTACAATAACGATGCATGGGAGTATCGAGGTACCAGGGATCCTTTTTCTTCTCTACCACTGTATTACTGTATATTTAATTATAAAATGATTGTTAAAATTTCAAGCACTTTGAAGAGACGCTGGCAATGAGCAGTACTGGACTTTGCTGAAAGTATGTCATATTTCTGTTATATATCTTGCCAGCTGCTTCTTCTTTATTTGTAAATGTTTCGTTTTTATAGAACAATAAAGCTTGTTTTGGAAAAAAAAAATTACAACCCCCCCCCCAACATTAAAACCCACCACCCACACAACCAACCCTACTCTAAAACCCACCCAATACCCCCTTAAAAAAAAACTAACACTAACCCCTTGAAGATCACCTTACCGGGAGAAGTCTTCATCCAACTGAGCCGAAGTCCTCAATGAAGCCGGGAAGTCTTCATCCAGGTGGCATCTTCTATCTTCATCCATCCGGCGCAGAGCAGCTCCATCTTCAAGACATCCGACGTGGAGCATCCTCTTCATCCGACGGCTAACACTGAATGAAGGTTCCTTTAAATGACGTCATCCAAGATGGCGTCCCTTCAATTCCGATTGGCTGATAGAATTCTATCAGCCAATCAGAATTAAGGTAGAAAAAATCCTATTGGCTGATGCAATCAGCCAATAGGATTGAGCTGGCATTCTATTGGCTGATTGGAACAGCCAATAGAATGCCAGCTCAATCCTATTGGCTGATTGGATCAGCCAATAGGATTGAACTTCAATCCTATTGGCTGATTGCATTTTTTCTACCTTAATTCCGATTGGCTGATAGAATTCTATCAGTCAATCGGAATTGAAGGGACGCCATCTTGGATGACGTCATTTAAAGGACCCTTCATTCAGTGTTAGTCGTCGGATGAAGAGGATGCTCTGTGTCGGATGTCTTGAAGATGGAGCCGCTCTGCGCCGGATGGATGAAGATAGAAGATGCCGTCTGGATGAAGACTTCTGCCCGTCTGGAGGACCACTTCGCCCCCGGCTTGGATGAAGACTTATCCCGGCTTCGTTGAGGACTTCGGCCCGGTTGGATGAAGACTTCTCCCGGTAAAATGATCTTCAAGGGGTTAGTGTTAGGTTTTTTTAAGGGGGTGTTGGGTGGGTTTTAGAGTAGGGTTGGTTGTGTGGGTGGTGGGTTTTACAGGTAAAAGAGCTGATTACTTTGGGGCAATGCCCCGCAAAAGGCCCTTTTAAGGGCTATTTGTAATTTAGTGTAGGTTAGGGCTTTTTTTATTTTGGGGGGCTTTTTTATTTTGTTAGTGGGATTAGATTAGGTGTAATTAGTTTAAAAATCTTGTAATTTGTTTATTATTTTCTTTAATGTAGTGGGGGGGGGGGTTGTAGTTTAGCTAATTTTATTTAATTGTATTTTTTTTTTTTTATTATTATTTTTTATTGAGGTTTTGCGTAACAAACATAAAACATAGATCGCCTTTTAACAACAGCAAAAAAAAGAAAAATACAAATGGAATTGAGCAAAATATTTTGACAGTTATAAAATATGCAGTAGGTAGGCTAATGAAACCTCGATTTTGCAATAAAATAGCATAAGTGACTGACCAGTTGGAAACACACCTTTAAGCCAAAAGGTCTATAAATCTAAAAGATAACTGATGGTCGGATGGGTAGCTCTTTATGAGCTTCAAGAAGAAAAGGAATGAATATATAATATGGGGGGGGGGATTCAGCGGGTAAGCACCGATATTTAAATGAGGGAAAGGGTGAAGGGGGTGGAGGGGCAGAGCCATATATAAGGGCAACTTGAAGAATATGGCGGGACCTCTAAAGTTGTTATTGGTGAAATAGTTGCAGGACGAAAGGTCAGTGTGGACCATATGACATTTGGCGGCTTGAGATGCATGGGCACAAAAAAGAGAATGTGTCATCAGGGGATTAATATTGTATCTATAGGTTGATGACTGGAGGGGTCATATAGTAAAATATTAAGGGAAATCCGGAGCTTATTTTAACATTAAACATATGGAGTAAGGCAAGTATTATGCTAGTTTCTAGGCTAAGAGGAGATAGGTAGTTGTGCTAGAATAATTTGTTTAAGACTGGAGCAGGATGGCGTGGGGAATAGGCAAGAGATAATTGTAATAATATATTTTAAGAATTTTTTTCGATGTTCAATAACATCTATGCCATATAAAGTATAATTATTGCATGACATAGTGGCTTAAAAAATAACTATGTCAATAGTATAAACTAGCACTGGCAAGTAAAAGTGTGTGAGGGTTACTTAAACCTAGCCCATGAGGAAATTACTCATATTGGGTATAGAAACATTTTGATTAGCCTGGTATGTCTATGATTAGATTATAGATTTGTTGTATTTTCCTCAGGTTATCTTAATATGAAATAAGTATAAATTGGAAGTTTTGCCATATTAAGTATGGGGCATCTATAAAAATCAACATAAAGAGATAGTTAGGGTTACCACAAGGTCTAGATTGTACAACTCTTGAATGTCAAAGACCCTCAATATAGTATCAGCAATAATATATAGCAAAGGGTAATAACAATATTATGAAGTTAGCCATAGACAGGGATATCATAAATATGATACATAACATTCATAGAGAGATATAGTAGTTCATTAAATATTGTAGATAATAGTAGTGTGCAACATTTGCTTTAAGTTAAACCCTAAGATGTTTAGTTATACTAGGCATGAGTACATTTTAGTTAGCCCAGTAATCATATATTTAGGTTGTTAAATTGTTATGCTCTTCTCAAGCATGCAAGATATGACAATTTACCAAATAGTAAGACAAAGCACAGCAGTAGAAATTAGTTCAATTCACAACTCTTAAGCTTTCTAAACACGATAATTGTAAAGTGTATAACCTTCTAGCTATATAACAGTGTAATCTGTAGTATCCTAATATGCCAATAAAAATGGGCACATTATTAGCAAACAGATAGAACCTAAGGTTGCCAGGATGCAATTAAATCTTGTGAATTAGAATACAGATTAGGATTAGTCAGAATTTATTTTCCCTTCTAATAATATTATTATATCCATAATGTGTGTGAAATAGTAGTTAGTGAAGGCTTTTATCAAGGCTTAAAATAACTCAACTATAAATTTATAAGAGGGATGAGAAACAGTAAAACAGAAGGCTTGGGGAATATATTGGGTTCGATCATACTAAAGATATATTTCTATGGATATCTTCTTGCATGCCTGTTATTATTCCCACTTACATGAATACCCTGTAAGAGGCTTATGCGTTTCTTCCCAAAACAAAAAGGCTCTAACAAACTAAACTGGATTAGGAAATGCTTATTAGTACTAAAATAAGATAGCCACATAATAACTAAGTAAACTCAACTTGCACATAGCAGACAACTCATCAGACATTTTGTCATCATTAACATATGTCTGTGGGGCAGGGAAGTAACCAAAAGCTCTACAGAAGATATGTAAAGTTTTTCAACCGTCTTAGGGAATATATACATAAGAAGTGCTGCATCCCCTCTTCATCCTATGCCACATAACACAAAAGAGTTGCAATAGCTTGCCTGCTCGCTGTCGTAAATCATATTGATTTGTTGTTTTAGAATAATTGGGCAATAAGCAGACTAGAAAGAATAGAGCGCCATTAGGTGTTCTACTGTAATGTACTATATAAAGAGCATGAGTTCTGTAGATGAGATTCTATTAGTCTTTACAGAATTTTTTGTAATCTATTACTATCATCTGAATTGTACTATCTTAGCCATAAGGCTAAAGCAAAAACAATACCGTTACTACATAGTTTCAAGAGAGTGAGCTGCGTGTGTGCATACTCACATTGTCATGAGTGAATGGTAAAAGACTGAGCAGTATGTGGCAGGTCCCTTATCTATAAATAAAAGGAGCTCCCAATTTTGCTTGACAAAGGAAATGAATATTGAGCATAAACATATTAGGAGAACATAACAATCTAGTGCTTTTGCTTAGTATGAAATAAATAACTTAGTTTTGAGCCAGTCATCTATACATGTAACAAATCCGCTGACATTCTCAGTTGTAGGGAATAATGTGGGAACCAGAAATAACTTTGGGCTTAGCGGTGAACAGTGAACACATATTATAACCAGTAAGGAGAGTCTAAATATTTTGCCTAGGGGCATATAAACCCCCAAATTGCATACTCAACAAGAGGCTGGTCAGGTATGCTATTAGATTAACTTGATGAAGCAAAACATTGATGGATACCGAGATATCCACTGGCTTCCACACCAGTCTCTGAAGTTGTGAAGCCAGCAGACACAGGCAGTTCTACATGATAATATTACATAATGATGCTGTTGTGAGAATCTAAGTATGCCATGTTGCAATAGTTGTTTAAAATTTAGATTAATTCAGGGCCAAGTTAATGAGCATATATAGAACATATCAGATTACACTCCAGTTTGGGGGAGAACCATAATGTATACTGAGCCAGCATGGCTCAATTTTAGAATCTTACAGTAATATTAATATACATAGACAAACATTGCAGACACAGATCATTCCCCACAATACACCTTATGTAAGATACCTAGCTACATTGATAAATTATGCCTAAAGCACTAACTTTCTTCAGGACGTAACAAGTCAAGCCACAAATGACAGGGAAAGCAAAGTCTGAGACATGAGACAGTATTGTCATCATAACGGACTCTAATATTTATAGTCAGGCAGCTTGGAAGGCAAAGGATAAAGTCTGGCTGTGAGAGTTCTTCAAAACAACGAGTGTTAGGGTGACCCATCAACAGCGGAACAGCATACCGCCTTACCTTACTCCAGATTTGGCTATGGGTAGAGGAGTCAGCTTCGTGAGCGAGGAGGATACATCTGTGTAGGTCCGGAGCCATCTGGGGCCATCGCAGCAAAGTGTCTCCATGGATCTAGGGTGCCTGCCACCCTCAGCACCAACCTCTCTCTGCGGCCAACTGTGCTTACGTGTATGGTTTTCTGGCCATCCGGTACTATGCGGGAGAGTATGTCGGAAGCCTCCGAATAGAACAGATGTCAACGTGACTTGGGATGAAAACCTGCGGCTCCCCGACAGCCCTCCGAACTTAGTTGTCCTCAGGCTCACCAGTGAGGTACGGACCGCAGCCTCCTCCTGCATCGGAACCGAGTATAGGGGAAGTAGTCGTGGGCCCTTTAAAGGAGTCACCCGGTCCCCCTGAGGCGTATTCATAGGTCTGATTCTCGTAGCATCGTGGCACTGAGGGTGCAAGGGATCTGCTACCGGCAATGACCGCTGCGTTAGGGAAATCAGCAGTAAAGTAAGGCTCTTCCTGAGGGTCTGGTAGTGAACATCAAGAAGCCCCTGGGTACGAATTTCCCAGGCTTGCACCGCCTCCATGCTGATATTACACCATCAGAACAAACCGGTTCCTCCCAAGTATAGGCTCCACCGCACTGAGTTGTAAAAACAATATAAATTAGAACAGTCCAGAGATCCAGGAGGGAGTATATTGTGGATATCTTTTTCCTCTGATACTAGTGATGACCCGGGTTAGAGGGCCTAGTGGGAAATATAGTAGAGCGTACCGCGTGGCAGGGTTAAGAAGCCATAATGTTGCATATCTCCTCTGTATAAGGCTTTTTTTTTTTTTTTTCTCCTGTCTTCCACACAAAATGTATAGCTGGGTACATGTAAGATATTAGGCATATATCTGGGATTTTATAATATTAAGTTATTTTCCATTTTTTCAGAGTATGAGCCAGGAGCTCCACACATACACTTCTGTCTACATCGGCAGTTGGCTCCACCCCTTATTTAATTGTATTTAATTTAGGCAATTAATTTAATTATACTGCAGTGTTAGGTGTTAGTGTAACTTAGGTTAGGTTTTATTTTATAGGTCAATTTGTATTTATTTTAGCTAGGTAGTTATTAAATAGTTAATAACTATTTAATAACTATTCTACCTAGTTAAAATAAATACAAACTTGCCTGTAAAATAAAAATAAACCCTAAGATAGATACAATGTAACTATTAGTTATATTGTAGCTAGCTTAGGGTTTATTTTATAGGTAAGTATTTAGTTTTAACTAGGAATAATTTAGTTAATGATAGTAATTTTTATTTAGATTTCTTTTAATTATATTTAAGTTAGGGGGGTAAGGGTTAGGGTTAGACTTAGATTTAGGGGTTAATAACTTTAGTATAGTGGCGGCGACGTTGGGGCAGCAGATTAGGGGTTAATAAATGTAGGTAGGTGTCGGCGATGTTAGGGACGGCAGATTAGGGGTTAATAATATTTAACTAATGTTTGCGAGGCGGGAGTGCGGCGGTTTAGGGGTTAATATATTTATTATAGTGGCGGTGATGTCCGGTTTTGAGTGTTTGCGATGCGGGAGGGCCTCGGTTTATGGGTTAATAGGTAGTTTATGGGTGTAAGTGTACTTTTTAGCACTTTAGTTAAGAGTTTTATGTTATGGTGTTGTAGTGTAAAACTCTTAACTACTGACTTTAAAATGCAGTACCAGTCTTGACAGGAGAGGGTCTACCGCTCACTTTTTGGCAGACTCGTAATACCAGCGCTATGCAAGTCCCATTGAAAAAAGAGGATACGCAATTTACGTAAGTGGATTTGCGGTATTTTCAAGTCTGGCAAAAAAAGTGAGCGGTGAGCCTGTACTTTCAAGACTCGTAATACCAGCGGGCGTTAAAAAGCAGTGTTAGGACCGGCTAACGCTGCTTTTTAAGCCTAACGCAAAACTCGTAAACTAGCCGTAATACAACTAAAAAGCCAAGCAAAATACTCCACGACTTCTCTCTAGACTATAACCTAACAGATAGTTGGCGCTTGCTTAACAAAGGTGTTAGTGTGCATAAAACACACTCCAGGATCGACTATATATTTCTGAGTCAAATCCTTATACTTCTATTGGCCAAGGCCGCAATTCTGAACTGTTCCTGGTCAGACCATTCCATAGTAGAAATTACCCTAGCGGGTCTGATCAACCCACAGAAATCTAAATCCTGGATATTAAACACAAGTATACTTCAAGATAATGACATTTTAGATAACTTAAAACAAAAAATTGCAGAATTTATCACTATTAACAAATATTCCACTCCCAATCCGATTCATGAATGGGGGGTCCTGAAGGCTTATGCAAGGGGTCTTTTGATGGCGGAATCAAGCAAACAACGCAAACTCCGGGAAGCCAAATTGATCGAATTAAAATCGGAGGTAAATCTGCTACGGCTACAGTCCATTCAAAATCCGACACGCGTAATAATTAAGCTGCTAAAAGTAAAAAATTAGGAATTAGACAAACTCTTAACTAAAGAAGCGATTAGATCGATACGAGCAATAGACACACAATATTACATTTACGGTAACAAGCCAGATAGGATGCTTGCCAATAAATTAAGAGATAACAAAAATCACGACAGTACCACAGTTACAGACCCCAAGACTACTAACGACCCTCTAGCTATTGCAAATTTATTTGCGGATTACTACGATAAATTATAGAATTTGTCATCAGCTAATAGAGGCATGGACAAAACTACTGAGCTGCTAGCTTTCCTAGGTGATAGCGCACTGCCAACCCTAACAGCAGAAGAACTTGACTCACTAAATAGACCCATAAATCATGATGAAATAATCCTATGCATAAAAAACCTCAAAGGATCCAAAGCTCCGGGTCCGGACGGTTACTCTGGCATCTTTTATAAATTATTGCAGCACCTATTGGTACCGTAACTAGCCCAAGTATTTAATTCTATGCTGCAAGGCAAAGACGTACCCAAAGAAATGCTGATGGCGAGAATTGCTGTGATTCCAAAACCTGGAAATAACAAACAGCACTGTCAAAACTACAGACCTATTTCCTTAATCAATCAAGATATCAAACTATTCACCAAAATATTGGCAAATCGTCTTAACCCCCTTCTCATCAAATGAATACACTCAGATCAGGTAGGGTTTATAAAGAATAGAGAAGCCCCGGATAATACACGTAAAGTTATAGATTTAATTAATATCGCCTCAGTGGGAGGAACGCCTTCTCTGTTCCTCTCCCTGGATGCGGAGAAGGCGTTTGATAGAATTGGGACTTCATGTTTGCGGTGTTGAGGGGAGTGGGCATTACGGGAACCTTCTATGATGCTCTCAGATCTATTTATTTTTCTCCAACAGCCCATGTTAAATTATCCGGCTATCAGTCCAGACAAATACATACAGGGATGTCCGCTTTCTCCGTTACTGTTTGCGCTAATCATAGAGCCACTTGCAATTAGGATCAGAGATAACCAAGACATATCGGGAATTAGAGTAGGACAATTGGAACATAAAATATCTTTATTCGCAGACGATATAATTCTGACATTAACCAAGCCATTGCTTTCCCTTCCCCCACTCTACTCCCTGATACAGCATTTTGGAACCCTATCGGGGTATAAAATCAACGATGATAAATGTGAGGCTTTAAGCGTCAAATTGCCACACCACACTAAAAAATTATTGGAGCTAAATTTTTCGTTTAAATGGCCAAAAAATATATATTAAATACCTAGGGATCAACCTTCCTAACAATATCCATTATTTGTATCAGACAAACTATGTACCTATGTTCAAGCTTATTAGAGGTTTAATAGCGAAATGGATACAACTTAAAATATATCTCTATGGGAGAATTATATCCACAAAAATGTCCTTGCTCCCCAAACTGCTGTATCTCTTCAGATCCTTACCTATATCAATTCCACATTCTGAGTTACACAAACTCCAAAGAGATATTCTAAAATTTATATGGCAGGGCAAAAGAGCCAGAATCAACAAAAAACTCATGTGTACTAGTATATGGGATGGGGGAGTTGGTCTTCCGAATTTGATTCCATATTATTACTCTGCTCGAATAGCACAAACCCTCAAGTGGTTTAAAGTTAACAGCACATCGCAATGGGTTCATATTGAATCCAGTGTCATGGACTCTACACCATTATCTAACTTACTTTGGTCCCCAGACACTTCCACAACCCCTCGGAAATGCGACTACATTGCAATCCAACATACTCTACATCTATGGAAAAGGCTAAACTCTAAATTCTCCCTAATTCAAAAGAGATCTAGGATAACTCCTTTGATAACCCACACCTCCTCTATTGATAAAAGAATACAGCAGAAATGGTACAACACACTAGAAACGCTATGCCTCTCTGATCGCGATAAACGGGGAGTGATATCTATTCTATAAACTATTTTCAATCGATCCCCAATAGAAAACAAATCTCAACTTATGACAAAATGGGAGCACGACACTGGTAAAGTATGGTCAATTGAGAATTGGACAGAGAATCTTGCTAATGGTTTAACCTTCTCACAAAATGCAACACTTAAGGAAAATTTAATTAAGGTAGCTTTTAGATGGTATTTATTCCCAACGAGATCAGGTGGTGGGGAGTGCCATTGGCCAGATACTGCTACAGAGGATGTGGTGAGAACGGGACACACCCACACATGTGTGGGAGTGTAGAAAAGTTAGGGAGACCTGGGAACACACATCTAACTTACTGAGTGCAATATTCTGAAAGAGAGTTACATTGACAATGGAACAAGCGTTGTTACATTTCCCGATCCCGGGGCTCACTAAACAAAATAACAAATTAGCTATGATGATTTGTACGATAGTTAGACTAGGTATCGCCCAATTCTGGAAAGGAACACCTCCCAGTTTTGAACTATTACAACAAAAGATCTCACACCACTACAACATGGCGAGTGCAGCAGCAGAATTCCTGAAAAACAGAAATTTTCCTACTATAATGGGAGCCATACATTATGCACCATGAGGCCTCTTTGAGAAGGGGTTTGATGGCTAACTAAGCCATACCCTAAGATTGCAGGGGGGAGAGCTGGGTCCCTTGAGTTTACATATTAGTGGAAATTTAATAGAATACAGTGTTGAGAGAAACGCAGATTATCTATGATAAGTTATACACTGATGTGATACGTATTGCTGAAGAGAACTTGAAGATAAGTAATTGACTGTGTAACGATGGAATGTTTGATTTTTGTTTAACCCATTTGTGAAAAACTAAATAAAAAATATTTCAACATAAATAAATGTTACAAAAAATAACTTTATTAGGGTTTATGATACAGTGGACTTGTTAAAACTTTTTTCACAAGGGCGTGTCTCTGGGCAGCACCTTGAATGGTCACAATATTGGCTGCTCTGGGTAGATCACGGATAATTTGCCTATTATCAGTGAATTATAAAATCATCAACCTATAATTTTTGAATAACCTGAATCTATATTGCTGATTCCAGCAATATGCCTTTATAGAGACTTCTACTCCTGCTTGCCAATCTGGAGCGTTGAGGCCTAAGGCAGACTCTTCAGTGAGAGGCACTCAACACCCCCCTGGTATCTTGTACGCTGGGTATATAGTGCATAGTCACTGACAATTTCTGAATAAATACCACATATATCAACTGAATGGAGCCTAGTTCTGCTATCCCGTTGGAGCAGATCTGTACTATCCTGAACAACCACTTCTTGTGACTCAAACAGCAGATAGCCGACGCATGGATCTATAATGGAGAAACTCCCAAGTGTGAAACGAACCCGACAGAGGCTGGTCAACCCATTAATCACTTGCCATCTAAACAAGTAGAAAAAAGACTTGTCGAACATGGTGACTCAGGAGCTCCCGAGAACCTCCGATCCCTATGGAATAACACAGAGTTAACTATAACCCCATCCAGATATTCCGTACAGACCCTACTTGAGGATGATATCAATCCAACTTGTAAGGAGACAGATGGGCTGTCCAAAACAAGGGAAGAGAAGGGCTTTAGCCAGAGACAGGCATTTACTATAACCGAGCCTGTGTTACACCAAGGGGGCTAGGACAAGTACACATCCACTTCTCATGTGGGCAAGCTCAGGGCAGAAGAGGAGATGAGAGGGATTCTATCTTTAGTGCCCAGCACTATGTACCAGCACACAGAACAGACACGAGTTAAACCAGGAGTAGGTTGGATGACAACAGAACGCTTAAAGGGATCTGTGGGCCGAGACCGTCTATCTTCAGAGCTCCTTACTCTAAAAGTGGGTATTCTAACCATGTGGAATTGGATAAGTGAGACATAGGAATCAGGACCCTGGGACACTTGAGCAGTTTTCCTAAGCTCATCAGAAATTTTCATGATCTGTGTATCCTGCTCAGGAATGTCGCCTCCAGTGTAAGACTTACAGTTGGTAAATTAGTCATTACATATATGAGGATACTTTGTCTGAGATTCAGTTGAGCACTGTTACCTGCACAGGGTCCGTGAAGACTCTCAGCCTGAGACTTTATTAATAGTTATGGACCGTTCTTGCCTACACTCCATTGCACTTTGTCCCAGTGTATACCTTATGTTATCAGTCCTAGCAGAGTGAAGAGACTTATAACGCACATATGGTTTTTTTGTGTTTTTTGATTTAACTAAGATGCTTCTCATTTATTGACAATAGCAGTGTTACCTATTCAAACGAAGCTAAACCTGTTATGGGCAGTAGACATCTGGAAAACTCAGTATATCCATTTTAACTGATGTAGTTTAATGTGTTACTGTTTACCCGTATAACTAGCTGCTTGCCATGCCCCTTTGACTGAAAGTCCCCTTTATATGAGTAAGGCAACATGTAGTCAGATATAGTATTGTTCATTCACAATAGACGCAGTCTAGTCAATGCTTAAACCCTATCTGGTTGCCAACTTTTGATAGATCAATGCAGCCCTGAGGGAACAATAATATTAAACTATGCCATATCAACATATATTGACTACTTTAATTCAGTCCTATACTCAATAGCATATACTGAAGACAGAACTTTAATATAAGCTGGCAATGTCACACTAGTAAAATATATATATTGTGTCTAACTCTTTCACTCCATAGTCTCTTCACAATTACCTGTTCATTTTTTAAAATAGACCCACAAGCGGCCCTTCTGTTCTTGGCCCCTCACAATCCTGTCTAATTATATTCAGCAGCTAGCAGCCCTTATGTGGCCAGTATATTTCAGTAAGGGAAAACCACTATTTAATCAGATTTAATATATAAAGGGATATAACACGTAATATAAAACTAAGGTTAAAAGGTTGGTGAATGTTTTATCTACTATAGCAATATATTTAACAGCTGTATAATGTATATAATATTTACTGAGGCCCAATAGGTCTGTACGAGTTAAATATTATGTCTGCTGTCCAGAAGTCCATGAGTGGCTTCAGTTTGATTCTGAGACTTTATATCTAATGTTCTCAGTATTCTTTGAAAAAGAGGTTTGGTATCTGAGACCCAAAAGTGGTCTTTTTATTTTCAAATGACCACCTGTAGCTTTAAAATGTCCTATTCTTCGAAGTCCAAGAGTGGCCTCTTGCGTCATCTGGGAGGTCTCTAGTTGGCATTTTCCTCCTATACTGTCCACATGAAAATTGTATTACCTCATGTGTAGATTTCATTATTCCATTTTGTTGTTTATTTTCATTGTATATCTGATATTGCTTCATGATACACAAATTATTCTAATAATGCTGTATGTCTAGAAATCAAACCCGAGATAGAAAATCCTTAGCTGCTGTTCTGTTTTTACATTAATGTAACTCAGAGCACCAATGAGCTAAAAGCGATAGCTGATTAAAAATATCTTTATGTGAACCTCATAGCCCACTGTGCATATGCTTCGCTTATTGAACATTAACAACCCAGCGCGCGCATCATGCTGCTATGTGTTTTACACAGCCTGATGTGCATCTGCCGATAATGGAAATCAAGGAGAGAGGTCACGGGATGCAACCAAGATCATCAGCAGGGCAAGGCCGCAAACGGTAGGAACCGTGAGCTTTGTTGTCAGACCGAAAAGGTTAGGCTGCTCCACCTCTCTACAGCTGGAGCGGAGGAAGCAGGAGACAGGCTGCCGCTGCACACACTATACACCAACGATCAAATGACTATAGAAAATTATATATCTCTTAAACCAAAAGAAAACTATATAGAATAGATAGTGAATATATTACACAAGTACAGTTGAAAGAAAGTACAGATAGTTAGAGTTAGAAATATTGGGAAAAAAAAGAAGTTAAATGAAACTCATGGTAAACAATAAAGAACCTGAATATTACATCCGAATACTCAGATAAAATAAAAACTTTTACACCAGTACGAGATACATCACCTACTGTCAGGAAGGCAGCAAAGAAAAGAGGAAGCTATTTCCTGTTCCTTGTTGGTTATATTATCTACTCATTGCTGATTGGCTGTTTTTGTTCCTATGTTACTGGTTCTTTGCTGCTGTTTTGGAAGTCAGTAAAGATTTATGCATAAAATATGAAGCCTCCTGTCTGCCATAACATCCGGAGGGGGACTTAACACTTTAGCAACATAAGCAGGCAGATAATCACTGCTCACTCTTCTAAAGCTGCTCCTGGGGATCGCTAACCGGAATAGAAAGAGTGTTAAAAGCAGTACCTACAAGGCTGTGATAAGCGAGTACACTGTAGGAAACGTGCAGCGTCAGCCTGAACAAGAAAAGCTCCGTTCACACTGACACAGTCCATTATCAGAGCGCCCTCCCAGACAAGCTCCTGATTGGATAATAGGTGCAGGCAGAAAGTAAATGCTGGGCGTTTTGGAGTGAAACAGAGGGAAATAAGGAATATTTAGCCAACAGAACTAGGTGTTTTTATTATGGCCCTTTAAGCATAATGCTATCCTGCATACTAATTATTGCCTTGGATAAACATAAGACTATCTTATACACTAATTGTCTGTGACAATAAGACTATCCTAGATACTAATGCCTGAGATAAGCATAAGGCTATCCTATGTACTAAATAATGACTGGGAGAAGCATAAGGCTATCCTATGTACTAAATAATGACTGGGATAAGCATAAGGCTATCGTACGTACTAAATAATGCCTGGGATAAGCATAAGGCTATCCTAGGTACTAAATAATGCCTGGGATAAGCATATAAGCATAAGGCTATCCTACGTACTAAATAATGCCTGGGATAAGCATATAAGCATAAGGCTATCCTACGTACTAAATAATGCCTGGGATAAGCATAAGGCTATCCTAGGTACTAAATAATGCCTGGGATAAGCATATAAGCATAAGGCTATCCTACGTACTAAATAATGCCTGGGATAAGCATATAAGCATAAGGCTATCCTACGTACTAAATAATGCCTGGGATAAGCATATAAGCATAAGGCTATCCTACGTACTAAATAATGCCTGGGATAAGCATATAAGCATAAGGCTATCCTACGTACTAAATAATGCCTGGGATAAGCATATAAGCATAAGGCTATCCTACGTACTAAATAATGCCTGGGATAAGCATATAAGCATAAGGCTATCCTACGTACTAAATAATGCCTGGGATAAGCATAAGGCTATCCTACGTACTAAATAATTTCGTGGGACAGTCCCGATTTTAGGGGTCTGTCCCCCTGTCCCGGGTTGCTAGTCATCTGTCCCGATTTGGCCCAGGCAAAAAAATTTTTTATTCTATTGGGCCCATACTCAGAAGCAGCTGGCTTTGCTCTCACAGGGTTAGATACTTGTTAGATTCCCTGTGGATAAGGAATGGTGTGTAGGAGTAAGGAGGCTGTATACACTCTGACCACGGGTAATGGTGACCTCTCTAACCTACCTCTAGTAGTGATGATGTCTAACCCCTGGTGATAATACTAGCATGCCTTCAGTTTTATACAATGAGCAGTGCTAATACCAGGGTAACGAACAGTGGCAGCCGCAGACTGCCAGCTAATGTGCTTGCCAACCCCTGGACCCCATACAATGAATTACAGATACTCATATATGATGTAGTGTGTTACTATCTGGATCCATAACTGTGTGTGTGTATCTGTATGTATAACTTTATGCTATGTAGTGTGCGTGTGTCTGCATGTATAAATGTAAGCTATGTAGTGTGTGTGTATCTGCATGTATAAGTATGAATCTGCATGTATAAGTGTGTATCTGCATGTATAGGTGTATGCTATGTAGTGTGTGTGTATCTGCATGTATAAGTGTATGCTGCATGTATAAGTGTATATCTGCATGTATAAGTGTATACTATGTAGTGTGTGTGTATCTGCATGTGTAAGTGTATGCTATGTAGTGTGTGTATATCTGCATGTATAAGTGTATGCTATGTAGTGTGTGTGTATCTGCATGTATAAGTGTATGCTATGTAGTGTGTGTGTATCTGCATGTATAAGTGTATGCTATGTAGTGTGTGTGTATCTGCCTGTATAAGTGTATGCTATGTAGTGTGTGTGTATCTGCCTGTATAAGTGTATGCTATGTAGTGTGTGTGTCTGCATGTATAAGTGTATGCTATGTAGTGTGTGTGTCTGCATGTATAATTGTATACTATGTAGTGTCTGTGTATCTGCATGTATAAGTGTATGCTATGTAATGTGTGTGTGTATCTGCATGTATAAGTGTATGCTATGTAGTGTCTGTGTATCTGCCTGTATAAGTGTTTGCTATGTAGTGTGCGTGTATCTGCATGTGTAAGTGTATGCTATGTAGTGTGTTTGTATCTGCATGTATAAGTGTATGCTATGTAGTGTGTGTGTGTATCTGCATGTATAAGTGTATGCTATGTAGTGTGTGTGTGTAGCTGCATGTATAAGTGTATGCTATGTAGTGTGTGTGTATATGCCTGTATAAGTGTATGCTATGTAGTGTGTGTGTGTATCTGCATGAGTAAGTATATGCTATGTAGTGTGTGTGTATCTGCCTGTATAAGTGTATGCTATATAGTGTGTGTGTATCTGCATGTGTAAGTGTATGCTGTGTAGTGTGTGTGTGTAGCTGCATGTGTAAGTGTATGCTATGTAGTGTGTGTGTATCTGCATGTGTAAGTGTATGCTATGTAGTGTGTGTGTGTATCTGCATGTATAAGTGTATGCTATGTAGTGTGTGTGTGTATCCGCATATGTAAGTGTATGCTATGTAGTGTGTGTGTATATGCCTGTATAAGTGTATGCTATGTAGTGTGTGTGTGTATCTGCATGTGTAAGTATATGCTATGTAGTGTGTGTGTATCTGCATGTATAAGTGTATGCTATATAGTGTGTGTGTATCTGCATGTGTAAGTGTATGCTATGTAGTGTGTGTGTGTATCTGCATGTGTAAGTGCATGCTATGTAGTGTGTGTGTATCTGCATGTATAAGTGTATGCTATGTAGTGTGTGTGTATCTGCATGTATAAGTGTATGCTATGTAGTGTGTGTGTGTATCTGCATGTGTAAGTGTATGCTATGTAGTATGTGTGGGTATCTGCATGTATAAGTGTATGCTATGTAGTGTGTGTGTATCTGCATGTATAAGTGTATGCTATGTAGTGTGTGTGTGTATCTGCATGTGTAAGTGTATGCTATGTAGTGTGTGTGTGTGTATCTGCATGTATAAGTGTATGCTATGTAGTGTGTGTGTATCTGCATGTATAAGTGTATGCTATGTAGTGTGTGTGTGTATCTGCATGTATAAGTGTATGCTATGTAGTGTGTGTGTGTATCTGCATGTATAAGTGTATGCTATATAGTGTGTGTGTATCTGCATGTATAAGTGTATGCTATGTAGTGTGTGTGTGTATCTGCATGTATAAGTGTATGCTATGTAGTGTGTGTGTGTGTATCTGCATGTATAAGTGTATGCTATGTAGTGTGTGTGTGTGTATCTGCATGTATAAGTGTATGCTATGTAGTGTGTGTGTATCTGCATGTATAAGTGTATGCTATGTAGTGTGTGTGTGTATCTGCATGTATAAGTGTATGCTATGTAGTGTGTGTGTGTATCTGCATGTATAAGTGTATGCTATGTAGTGTGTGTGTATCTGCATGTATAAGTGTATGCTATGTAGTGTGTGTGTGTATCTGCATGTATAAGTGTATGCTATGTAGTGTGTGTGTATCTGCATGTGTAAGTGTATGCTATGTAGTATGTGTGTGTATCTGCATGTGTAAGTGTATGCTATGTAGTATGTGTGGGTATCTGCATGTATAAGTGTATGCTATGTAGTGTGTGTGTATCTGCATGTATAAGTGTATGCTATGTAGTGTGTGTGTGTATCTGCATGTATAAGTGTATGCTATGTAGTGTGTGTGTATCTGCATGTATAAGTGTATGCTATGTAGTGTGTGTGTATCTGCATGTATAAGTGTATGCTATGTAGTATGTGTGTGTATCTGCATGTGTAAGTGTATGCTATGTAGCGTGCTACTGTGCATTTTTGCTGACTTTAAAGGCCAGAATCTAGAATATTAATGGGGAATGCAGAGAGCAGTTTTAAAGAATTTATTATTAAATGTCCAATTAAGATAAAAATATTTAGCAATGTCTTTGCAAAGGCTAATTAAATACATAGCTCACATAGCTATACCAGTGGTTTGAGCTTGTGTTTGATTTTCTGCCTAAGTGTATTAAAATATATGACTTTATTTAGAATTTTATTTATATTACTTTGGTCTTATGATTTTTTTTAAGCCCCGCCCAACACATTTCAATTTTTTTTGCGGGGGGGGGGTGTCCCTCTTATATATAATATTTTTATGGCAGGGTGTAAAAAATAAAAAATAAATGTCTTTTTAAGTAAATTTTCACCAGGGCTTGCATTCACTGTGGTCACACACACACACACACATATATATATATATATATTAAGACATTATTTTGCAAGTCAGATGATTAAAGTGTTTATATCAGAAAAAAATATCCTTCACTGTATGATAGTTTGTCATCTTCTTTGGTGACAGTTATTTAAGCAAAATATCTGCTTGGATAAATATGTAATGAATATACAAACTGGCCTTTAAAAGTACTTAAAAAATACAACAGTGGTTATGATAGGTTTAGGAATTGTATCCTAGGGGATAAAGTCACATGATACAATCATAATAAAGTATATACTTGTATTGTTTCTGAATGTATTAAATGCATACAACATATTTTCAGTTGTGTTTTAAGTCACATAGTTGTATAGATTCAGCAATAAATACATATTCTTTGCATGTATGACAGATAGACAAACAGTAAATGTACAAGTATTTAGTGACTAATCCGTATTTTAATGCCTAATGAAGATGCATTGAAGGGAGAAAGGCATATGCTGTTTCACAGTGGTCACGGTGTAGTGCACGCTGCACTGTGTAGTCTGTGTGAGTCTCAATCATGCGGTGGAGCCAGGAAGAATACCGCATTCCCTCTCAGTCCAGGCCAGGCTGCGCAAGTGAGCTCCGCCTCCACTGTCACCACGTCATGCGCACCCACATGCAATCCCATAGGATAGCAATAGCTGGGCCAGCCATTTAAGTCATTTGTAATTGGTTGATTTAGCCACCCGGCCCTGAGTCAGTAGAGTGGCCCTAGGGACTCAAAATTCTGCTGCCCCTTAAAAATCTGCTGCCCTAGGCACCGGCCTCGTTGGCCTATGCCTTAATACGCCCCTGGTTGGGAGGTATGTCCTACGTACTAATTAATGCCTTGGATAAACATAAGACTATCTCATACACTAATTAATGTCTGTGACAATAAGACTATCCTAGATACTAAATAATGCCTAGGATAAGCATAAGGCTATCCTACGTACTAAATAATGCCTGGGATAAGCATAAGGCTATCCTACATACTAAATAATGCCTGGGATAAGCTTAAGGCTATCCTAAGTACTAAATAATGCCTTAAAGGGACAGTCTAGGCCAAAATAAACTTTCATGATTCAGACACAGCATGTAATTTTAAACAATTATCCAATTTACTTTTATCACCAATCTTTCTTTGTTCTCTTTGTATTCTTAGTTGAAAGCTTAACCTAGGAGGTTCATATGCTAATTTCTTAGACCTTGAAGGCCGCCTCTTAAGAATGCATTTTAACAGGTTTTTCACCACTAGAGGGTGTTAGTTCATGTTTTTCATATAGATAACACTGTGCTGGGAGCCATCACTGATTGGCTAAACTGCAAGTCTGTCAAAACAACTGAAATAAAGGGGCAGTCTGCAGAGGCTTAGATACAAGATAATCACAGAGGTAAAAAATATATAAATATAACTGTGTTCGTTAGGCAAAACTAGGGAATGGGTAAAAAAGGGATTATCTATCTTTTAAAACAATAACAATTCTGGTGTAGACTGTCCCTTTAATACAAATACAAAATTTGGTTTAGCACACCTTACAAAAAGTTTATATACACATCTTGGGAGTGCTGCCAATATGACCCAGTAATTACACAAATAAAAAGGTATTGGCGCACATCTATTTTCAAAAGCACAACATATTTTTTGAACTGCTGCAAAAAAATTGCCTGCAAACATTTAGAGACAACTATTCTTTTAAAATAAAATTGGGATCTTAGTCGCACAATATGGCCAATATGGTGGATGTGTATATAAACTTTTTGTAACGTGTGCTAAATCAAATTTTGTATTTGTATTGAAACATAATCAGGGAGACTGACCATCTCCCATTGGTTAAAGCACCCCACCCAAGCTCAGGTGTGCTCATGACAGTGTAATAGGGCTCGATTTATAAAAGCCCTACGGCTGCAAGTTCTCACAAGAACTTGCTTGCCGTAATTTAACAAGCAGCGGTCACAAGCAGCGGCCGCTTCCCTAACCTCTTCGTCACCTCTAAGGTGACGAAATTCAATCTCCATGGTCGAGTCCGACCAAGGAGATTGACAGCTCCTGCCCGTGCGTGATTGGCTGTGCACGGGCAGGGGGGGGATTGCACGCGAGCGCAAAATTGCGCTCGTGTGCAATGGTGATTAGCTGAGGGTAATTTCACCCCACCACAGGCGAGCTGAGGTGTAAAGGGGCACGTATACGCGCCCCTGTCCGCCTCAGCGTTGGAAAATTTAGCCCTAAGCCAGGGAGTCTCATTCTATTATGAAGAGTAAAAGCAGGAACGATTCAGCCCTCTGAGGCAAAGGATTATAGTGTTAGGACCAGTCTATATTGGGGCACCTTGTAAGTGGTGACTGGCTAAGCAAAATATGGCCATAATGTGTGACTAAGATCCCAATTTTATTTTAAAAGAATAGTTATCTCTTGATGTTTGCAGGCAATATTTTTGCAGCAGTTAAAAAAAATATGTTGTGCTTTTGAAAATGGATGTGCACCAATACCTTTTTGTTTGTGTACTAAATAATGCCTGGGAGCAGCTCAAAGGGACACTGAACCCAAATTTTTTCTTTTGTAATTCAGAAAGAGCATACAATTTTAAGCAACCTTCTAATTTACTCCTATTATCAATTTTTCTTCGTTCTCTTGCTATCTTTATTTGAAAAAGAAGGCATCTAAGCTTTTTTTTTTAATTCAGAACTCTCGACAGCACTTTTTTATTGATGGATGAATATATCCACCAAGCAGCAAGGACAACCCAGGTTGTTGACCAAAAATGGGCCGGCATCTAAACTTACATTCTTGCATTTCAAATAAAGATACCAAGAGAATGAAGGAAATTTGATAATAGGAGTAAATTAGAAAGTCTATCTAAATCACAAAAGAAAAATTTTGGGTTCACTGTACCTTTAAGGCTATCTTAACCCCTTGTACTTGAAGATTCAGGAAGGGACTGCTTGCAGTATTAACCCCTTGTAATTGAAGAAACAGGAGGTGGCTGCTTGCAGTATTAACCCCTTGTGCTTGAAGACTCGGAAAGGGGCTGTTTGCAGTATTAACCCCTTGTGTTTGAAGACTCAGGAAGGGGCTGTTTGCATTATTAACCCCTTGTGTTTTAAGACTCAGGAAGGGGCTGTTTGCAGTATTAACCCCTTGTGTTTGAAGACTCAGGAAGGGGCTGTTTGCATTATTAACCCCTTGTGTTTTAAGACTCAGGAAGGGGCTGTTTGCAGTATGAACCCCTTGTCCTTGAAGACTGAGGAAGGGGCTGCTTGCAGTATTAACTCCCTGTGCTTGAAGACACAGGAAGAGGCAGCTTGCAGAATTAACCCCTTGTACTTGAAGACTCAGGAAGGGGCTGCTTGCAGTGTTAACCCCTTGTGCTTGAAGACAAAGGAGGTGACTGCTTGCAGTATTAACCCCTTGTGTTTTAAGACTCAGGAAGGGGCTGTTTGCAGTATGAACCCCTTGTCCTTGAAGACTGAGGAAGGGGCTGCTTGCAGTATTATCTCCCTGTGCTTGAAGACTCAGGAAGGGGCTGCTTGCAATATTAACCCTTTGTGCTTGAAGACTCAGGAAGGGGCTGTTTGCAGTATTAACCCCTTGTGCTTGAAGACTCAGGAAGAGGCAGCTTGCAGTATTAACCCCTTGTGCTTAAAGACTCAGGAAGGGACTGCTTTTAGTGTTAACCCCTTGTGCTTGAAAACTCAAAAAGGGCTGCATGCAGTATTAACCCCTTGGCCTTGAAGACTCAGGAAAGGGCTGCTTGCAGTATTAACCCCTTGTGCTTGAAGATTTAGGAAAGGGCTGTTTGCAGTATTAACCATTTGTGCTTGAAGACTCAGGAAGGGGCTGCTTGCAGTATTAACCACTTGTGTTTGAAGACTCAAGAAGGGGCTGCTTGCAGTATTAACCCCTTCTGCTTGAAGACAAAGGAGGTGACTGCTTGCAGTATTAACCCCTTGTGCTTTAAGACTCAGGAAGGGGCTGTTTGCAGTATGAACCCCTTGTGTTTGAAGACTGAGAAAGGGGTTGCTTGCAGTATTAACTCCTTGTGCTTGAAGACTCAGGAAGGGGCTGTTTGCAGTATTAACCCCGTGTGTTTGAAGACTCAGGTAGGGGCTGCTTGCAATATTAACCCTTTGTGCTTGAAGACTCAGGAAGGGGCTGCTTGCAATATTAACCCTTTGTGATTGAAGACTCAGGAAGGGGCTGTTTGCAGTATTAACCCCGTGTGTTTGAAGACTCAGGTAGGGGCTGCTTGCTGTATTAACCCCTTGTACTTGAAGACACAGGAGATTGCTGCTTGCAGTATTAACCCCTTGTGCTTGAAGACTCAGGAAGGGGCTGTTTTCAGTGTTAACCCCTTGTGCTTGAAAACTCAAAAAGGGCTGCATGCAGTATTAACCCCTTGTGCTTGAAGACTCAGGAAAGGGCTGTTTGCAGTATTAACCCCTTGTGCTTGAAGATTTAGGAAAGGGCTGTTTGCAGTATTAACCCCTTGTACTTGAAGACACAGGAGATTGCTGCTTGCAGTATTAACCCCTTGTGCTTGAAGACTCAGGAAGAGGCAGCTTGCAGTATTAACCCCTTGTGCTTAAAGACTCAGGAAGGGGCTGTTTTCAGTGTTAACCCCTTGTGCTTGAAAACTCAAAAAGGGCTGCATGCAGTATTAACCCCTTGTGCTTGAAGACTCAGGAAAGGGCTGCTTGCAGTATTAACCCCTTGTGCTTGAAGATTTAGGAAAGTACTGTTTGCAGTATTAACCCTTTGTGCTTGAAAACCCAGGAAGGGGCTGTTTGCAGTATTAACCCCTTGTGTTTGAAGACTCAGGAAGGGGCTGCTTGCAGTATTAACCCCTTGTGTTTGAAGACTCAGGAAGAGGAAGCTTGCAGTATTAACCCCCTTGTGCTTAAAGACCCAGGAAGGGGCTGTTTTCAGTGTTAACCCCTTGTGCTTGAAAACTCAAAAAGGGCTGCATGCAGTATTAACCCCTTGTGCTTGAAGATTCAGGAAAGGGCTGCTTGCTGCTTACAGTATTAACCCCATGTACTTGAAGATTTAGGAAAAGGCTGTTTGCAGTATTAACCCCTTGTGCTTGAAGACTCAGGAAGGGGCTGTTTGCAGTATTAACCCTTTGTGTTTGAAGACTCAGGAAGGGTCTGTTTTTAGTGTTAACCCCTTGTGCTTGAATACACAGGAGGTGGCTGCTTGCAGTATTAACCCCTTGTGCTTGAAGACTCAGGAAGGGTCTGTTTTTAGTGTTAACCCCTTGTGCTTGAATACACAGGAGGTGGCTGCTTGCAGTATTAACCCCTTGTGCTTGAAGACTCAGGAAGGGGCTGCTTGCAATATTATTATTATTATTATTATTATTATTATTATTTTATAAAGCGCCAACAGGTTCTGCAGCACTGTCAGTGGGTAGAAAAAAATACAACGGTGAAACAATACAATAAAAGACAAATACAGGGGAATGGAGCCCCTATTCCCGTGCGAACTTACGATCTAGATGGGTAGGAGGATGGGAAACAGGAGGTGGGGGTTGCAAAGGTGAGAATGGTGTTAGTGAGGAGATAGATGAGGGCAGCTGTTGGGTAAGTGAAGTTCATTTGTTAATAAGTCGGGTGATAGACTTCCCTGAACATTTAAAGGAGGAGAGGTTAGGGGAGAGTCTGACAGCACAAGGAAGTGCGTTCCAGAGGGTTGGAGCCGCACGAGAGAAGTCCTGTAGTCTAGAATGAGAGGAGAGGATGGTAGAGGACACAAGGAGCAGGTCATTATTGGATCTTAGGGGACGGGCTGGGGTATAATTGTTGATGAGTGAGGACAGGTAAGGTGGGCAGCATTGGTGAGAGCTTTGTAGGGTCAGGGTGAGAATTTTGAATTTAACCCCTTGTGCTTGAAGACTCAGGAAGGTATGCTAATGTAACCCCTTGTGCTTGAAGACTCAGGAAGGTATGCTAATGTAACCCCTTGTGCTTGAAGACTCAGGAAGGTATGCTAATTTAACCCCTTGTGCTTGAAGACTCAGGAAGGTATGCTAATTTAACCCCTTGTGCTTGAAGACTCAGGAAGGTATGCTAATTTAACCCCTTGTGCTTGAAGACTCAGGAAGGTATGCTAATTTAACCCCTTGTGCTTGAAGACTCAGGAAGGTATGCTAATTTAACCCCTTGTGCTTGAAGACTCAGGAAGGTATGCTAATTTAACCCCTTGTGCTTGAAGACTCAGGAAGGTACGCTAATTTAATCCCTTGTGCTTGAAGACTCAGGAAGGTACGCTAATTTAACCCCTTGTGCTTGAAGACTCAGGAAGGTATGCTAATTTAACCCCTTGTGCTTGAAGACTCAGGAAGGTATGCTAATTTAACCCCTTGTGCTTGAAGACTCAGGAAGGTATGCTAATTTAACCCCTTGTGCTTGAAGATTCAGGAAGGTATGCTAATTTAACCCCTTGTGCTTGAAGTCTCAGGAAGGTATGCTAATTTAACCCCTTGTGCTTGAAGACTCAGGAAGGTATGCTAATTTAACCCCTTGTGCTTGAAGACTCAGGAAGGTATGCTTACAGTATTAAAGGGACAGTAAAGTAAAAATGAAATGAGTCAGATTGAGCAAGTAATTTTAAACAACTTTCCAATTTCCTTCTGTTATCACATTTGCTTCATTCTAATGGATTCTTTTATTAAAGAGTAAAAATATGTAGGCTTCTAAGAGCTTAGGAGTGTGCACGTGTCTTTAGTCCTCTATGGAAGCAGTGTTTTGCCACATTGTTAAATAAAGCTACAAATAATGTTACAAAACACTGCTGCCATAGAGCAGTGTTTTTCAACCAGTGTGCCGTGGCACACTAGTGTGCCGTGAGAGATCCTCAGGTGTGCCGCGTCAGACTGACAACAGTGCGGCACACCTGAGGATCTCTCAGTTTGTAGGAGGCATGGCATGACAGCACAGTACAGTGTATATATGTGTATGTATATCTATCTATCTATATCTCTATCTATCTATCTATCTATCTATATATATATATTTTATATATATATATATCCTGTATTAGGCTACAATGTGTGATTTTGTAAAATTTTGGGATGGTGGTGTGCAACAGGATTTTTTAATGTAAAAAAGTGTGCCACGGCAAAAAAAAGGTTGCAAATCACTGCCATAGAGTACTAGACACGTGCACACTCCTGAGCTCTTTGGAGTTTACATAGTTTTACTTTTTAATAAAAGATACCAAGAGAACAAAGAAAATGGCAAAGTTGTTTAAAATGACATGCTGTCTACATCATGAAAGTTTTCCTGTCCCTGCACATGAGGGAAATGCAGACAGTGGCCAGTTGTAGTGTATAAAGGGGCGGCCTGGCACAAGTGTCTTGTGTTTGTCCCTAGTTTAGTGAGCTCTGCTTGAGCTGCAGGCCGGGCGGAGTTTACAGACATTCCTTACTGGGAGAGGAGGGGGAGGGGGCCCCATACTCACATATTACTCTTTACTCTGCAGGTTCAGTTATTCAGACAAACAGATATGGGAGACTATGCCCAGTGTGAGTTGCATGCTCGTTGCCCTAAGTGCCAGCAGCTGTTTTCAGGGCCTCGGATCCTGCCTTGTCTGCATACAGTGTGTGCCCCCTGCCTACACAAGCTGGAGCCCCTCAGTACCCTGGGGAGTAGGGAGGACTGGGTGACCCAGCAGAGCTTTCTTTGCCCTGTGTGTGACACAGAGGTGTTGCTGCCCGCAGGTGGGGTGGGGGAGCTGATCCCTGACTTGCTGGCAGAGGGAGAGGTGCTACTGGAACAGCTAAGGATTGGAGGGCACCAGATGGCATGTGACCTGTGTGGTGATGGGCGGGCAGAGAAAAGGTGCCAGGACTGCAGTGTCAACGTGTGCGAGTTCTGCTGCCAGGCTCACAGGTAAGAGGGGAAAATTATTTTATTTACCCTCCAATCCCCCTGTTTGTGGGTCATGAACAAGACATGGCTGGTGATTGGCTGCTTTGTGAGTCTGGCTTTCCTAATTGGCTGAAAGGCTGTGTCTGGCTCAGGAGCTGCAATGTGAATGGGACTTTTTAGGGAATTAAAGGAACCTAAAAACATTTTTTCTTTTATGGTTCAGATAAAGTGTACAATTTTCAGCAACTTTCTAATATACTTCTTTTATCAAATCTGCTTCATTTTCTTTTATATCCTTTATTGAAAAGCATACCTAGGTATATTAATATATATATATTTTATTATTATTATTTTCCTTATGGATTATTTAAAATATTTTACAGTATGTTTAATCATTTTAAATAGTTTTTATTAAAAAAAAATTATAATATTTTAATGACAAGTATTGAAGCAGGACATACTTAAAAACAAGAGAAATCTCAATGTATCCTTCCTGGTAAAATATTGTATAAATAAATAATAATAAATAAGCTAACAATTCTTCATGTGCGCTAACCCGACCACATTAATCCTAAATTGCGAACCCTGATTTACATTACGCATATTTTACACATAATAAAATAATGTACTTTTTATAATTAAATATATATTTATCTGACACTGTTAATGTAAAATATATATATCAGAATAGATGTACAGGAATCGGTATATACAGATATTGATTTAAATACGTAAATTACAATAAAAAGTTTATAGTTCTGTATGTGAAAAACAGTGGAATCTGAAATATTTATCATTTCTGTATGGGCGTTTTTTCCCGGTTTGCACGCTCCATTGAAATCTAGGAGAGAATAAATTAACGTAAAATACTTAGGGCTGGATTACGAGTGGAGCACTATTTTGTGATCCTGCTCACGCATTAACTTTATAGACGAAGTGGGCGCTCCACTCATAATCTAGTCCTAATTCTCAATGTCTCCTCTCCCAACATTTAACGGAAATTCTACTTGTTCTCCTTTCTAATTGTACTGTCCCAGGGCTACCACTACACAGTGTCCCCTCCTCACTGTCCCAGGGATACCACTACACAGTGTCCCCTCCTCACTGTCCCAGGGCTACCACTACACAGTGTCCCCCCCTCCTCACAGTCCCAGGGCTACCCCTACACAGTGTCCCCCCCCTCCTCACTGTCCCAGGGCTACCCCTACACAGTGTCTCCTCCTCACAGTCCCAGGGCTACCACTACACAGTGTCTCCTTCTTACTGTCCCAGGGCTACCCCTACACAGTGTCCCCTCTTCACTGTCCCAGGGCTACCACTACACAGTGTCCCCTCCTCAATGTCCCAGGGCTACCACTACACAGTGTCCCCTCCTCACTGTCCCAGGGCTACCACTACACAGTGTCCCCTCCTCACTGTCCCAGGGCTACCACTACACAGTGTCCCTCCTCAATGTCCCAGGGCTACCACTACACAGTGTCCCCTCCTCACTGTACCAGGGCTACCCCTACACAGTGTCTCCTCCTCACAGTCCCAGGGCTACCACTACACAGTGTCTCCTTCTTACTGTCCCAGGGCTACCCCTACACAGTGTCCCCTCTTCACTGTCCCAGGGCTACCACTACACAGTGTCCCCTCCTCAATGTCCCAGGGCTACCACTACACAGTGTCCCCTCCTCACTGTCCCAGGGCTACCACTACACAGTGTCCCCTCCTCACTGTCCCAGGGCTACCACTACACAGTGCCCCCCCCCCTCACTGTCCCAGGGCTACCACTACACAGTGTCCCTCCTCAATGTCCCAGGGCTACCACTACACAGTGTCCCCTCCTCACTGTCCCAGGGCTACCAGTATACAGTGTCCCCCACCTCACTGTCCCAGGGCTACCACTACACAGTGCCCCCCCCTCACTGTCCCAGGGCTACCACTACACAGTGTCCCCCTCTCACTGTCCCAGGGCTACCACTACACAGTGTCCCCCACCTCACTGTCCCAGGGCTACCACTACACAGTGTCCCCCACCTCACTGTCCCAGGGCTACCACTACACAGTGTCCCCCACCTCACTGTCCCAGGGCTACCACTACACAGTGTCCCCCACCTCACTGTCCCAGGGCTACCACTACACAGTGTCCCCCACCTCACTGTCCCAGGGCTACCACTACACAGTGTCCCCCCATCACTGTCCCAGGGCTACCACTACACAGTGTCCCCCCCCTCACTGTCCCAGGGCTACCACTACACAGTGTCCCCTCCTCACTGTCCCAGGGCTACCACTACACAGTGTCCCCTCCTCACTGTCCCAGGGCTACCACTACACAGTGTCCCCCCCCCTCACTGTCCCAGGGCTACCACTACACAGTGTCCCCCCCCTCACTGTCCCAGGGCTACCACTACACAGTGTCCCCTCCTCACTGTCCCAGGGCTACCACTACACAGTGTCCCCTCCTCACTGTCCCAGGGCTACCACTACACAGTGTCCCCTCCTCACTGTCCCAGGGTTACTAGTATCTACCTACCAACACATTTTGGCTTATGGTCACATATAAGTGTTGCATAACAAGACAAGGGGCTTCATGGCTGAGCTTAAAGGGACATTCCAGTCAAAATTTAAATGCACAGAGATGAATTACATATTTGAATAGAAACTTACAATATACATGTATTGGCAAAAATGCTTCTAGTAAAAGTTATCATTGTTTTAGTGTTAACATTTTTCTCTGCACGTGCACGTGAAGCATAGCTAGATATTGTCAATGCACCAGCATTTTAAGTACTGCCGCTGCTCAGATCATCAGTGGGGCTGTATCATGTCAGCAATTAACAGATTGAGTCATTACCAGATGGTACAAACACCTTAGGCTCTCTGAGCAAGTGCTGTGTATAAAATGCTGGTGCACGTTGCATATCTAAATACTCTTTTAAAACAGCTATAGCTTTTATTAGAAGCATTTTTGCTAATACATCTATATTACACAATTGCTTCTGTTCAATACTGAAATGCATCCATGTGGTTTCCAATTTTGGCTGGAATATCCCTTTAACAATTGCCAGTACTACTCTTCTTAATCTGATTACTGTTGCCTGATGCAGCTGCATATGGCTCCAAATGAAGCGATATCCTGTCCATTGGTGCAATGAGGCTGCAACATCTGTCGTCTCATTGATCGCTTGGGTTCATTCAGTTGTTAGGGAGGGATCTATTTGGCTCATGGCTACGTCAGTGCCCCCTTCTTCCTTCACTGCAATTGCCTGTATACTGGGTGCCTTTACAGTGCTCTGGCCTATAAAAGGGACACTAGCCCCCCAAATAAGCACTACAATGGGGCACGTAGCCCCTCTGTTGAAAAAAGTCCATCTTTGAAAGGTGGAGTCACATGCCTAGATGGCTATCAGCAGATCACCATGACAACAGTAATCACTTGACAGAACAACATCAGGCGGATGAGGTGTCCCCTACAATAAGTAGATAAACTTGAGATTATTATTATTATTATTATCGATTATTTGTAGAGCGCCAACAGATTCCGTAGCGCTATTAACATAGGCGGAATACAAGGAAACATTTATAGGGATCAAACGGGTAGAGGGCCCTTCCCGAGAGTCGCACTGTTGTATAGTCAGCTCTTAAGTAGGTGATCTACAAACAGCTGGACTCTTAGGCTTACATGCTAAGGGGGTTCAGGGGATAGCAATGGAGGAGAGGAACTGGTATAAAAAAAGGTTAGCATAGGTTGAATGCGTCCCTGAACAGTAGAGACTTTAGGGAGTGCTTGAAGCTTTCAAAATTAGGGGAGAGTCTTGTGGAGCGAGGCGGAGAGTTCCACAAGATGGGAGCCAGTCTGGAGAAGTCCTGTAAGTGGGAGTGTGATGAGGTAACAAGAGAGAGGCGGAGAGTTCCACAAGATGGGAGCCAGTCTGGAGAAGTCCTGTAAGCGAGAGTGTGAGGAGGTAACAAGAGAGAGGCGGAGAGTTCCACAAGATGGGAGAAGTCCTGTAAGCGGGAGTGTGAGGAGGTAACAAGAGAGAGGCAGAGAGTTCCACAAGATGGGAGCCAGTCTGGAGAAGTCCTGTAAGCGAGAGTGTGAGGAGGTAACAAGAGAGAGGCAGAGAGTTCCACAAGATGGGAGCCAGTCTGGAGAAGTCCTGTAAACGGGAGGGTGAGGAGGTAACAAGAGAGAAGCGGAGAGTTCCACAATATGGGAGAAGTCCTGTAAGTGAGAGTGTGAGGAGGTAACAAGAGAGAGGCAGAGAGTTCCACAAGATGGGAGCAAGTCTGGAGAAGTCCTGTAAACGGGAGGGTGAGAAGGTAACAAGAGAGGAGGAGAGTAGGAGGTCATTAGCAGAGCTAAGGGGACGGGAGGGAGAGTATCTGGATCCCTGTTTGGTAGCAGCAAGTCTGCTCGTTCTAATGAGTGGCCCTCTCAGCAATGGTTCTGGTGATTTTAGGAGGACTTTATTACTCCTTCACAATAGAAATATATCATTTAAGTCACTAACACTCATGTCCCACAGTTCCAACTAGGGTTTCATGTCCTTACCGCTGTCACATGACTGTTCTAATAATAATGATCACTTGGCATTTTGTTGTTAGGGCTCATAGAGCTTCTCTCAAGTTATACAAAATAAATGGGAGACCTGAGTAAATGTTACTATATATGGTGTTATTTGGTACAACTATTTTATGTATATAAATGCATATGTGACACACTAAATCAGTTTATATGGGGGTAGGGACATGTAAAACATCCTTGCATGCTTCTATACTATTTATGCCTTAGGAAATGACACAAAGATGTATTTTTATTTCCTATGTTGGTGTTTTCTCATGTTAGGGTATTTCTGTAAACTAAAGTTGTTTTATAAAAATGCTTGATCTGTTGGAAAAAAACAAAAATCAAGATATGATTTGGGTGGGTACCTTTTTTGTGTAAATGTAACGAGTGGCAAACAGCTCAGGGGTATGAAATGACTCAGCAGCCAAGGGGTTAAAGGACTTTAAAAAAAACTGTAGAATTATAATCAAATGCATATTAAAAATACAATGCAATAACACTTAGTCCAGGGCTTGACAAACCCAGGCACCAGGGAACCACTAGCACCTTAAAGGGACAGTACACCCCAGAATTTTAGTTGTTTAAAAAGAAAGATAATCCCTTTATTACCCATTCCCCAATTTTGCATAACCAACACAGTTATAATAATATACTTTTTACCTGTATGATTACCTTGTATCTAAGCCTCTGCAAACTGCCCCCTTATTTCAGTTCTTTTGACAGACTTGCATTTTTAGCCAATCAGTGCTGACTCCTATGAGCGTCACGTGCCTGAGCTCAATGTTATGTATATGAAACACATGAACTAACGCCCTCTAGTAGTGAAAAACTGTCAAAATGCTTTCAGATTAGAGGCAGTCTTCAAGGTGTTAAGAAATTAGCATATGAACCTCCTAGATTTAGCTTTCAATAAAGAATACCAAGAGAACAAAGCAAAATTGGTAATAAAAGAAAATTGGAAAGTTGTTTAAAATTACATGCCCTATTTAAATCATGAAATATTTTTTTTTACTTTACTGTCCCTTTAAGATTAGGCTCTGACGCATTAGATTACAGTCCAAAGACATCCATGGGTGCCCCCACTAGTGGCACTTAAAATTTAGCTTGGTGCAGCTGGATCCTTTCTAAACCTTGAAGCTGTGAAATACAAAGCCCTGACTTTGTCTGAATTTCAAACTAGTAGTAGTTTTTTTTTTCCGACAGATTTCAGTTGTGCCTATTTTCTCTGACCCCTCTGCCATGTGACAGCCATCAGCCAATCACAACGCCTATATATACTGTGTGTGTATATATATATATATATATATATATATATATATATATATATATATATATATATATATATATATATAAATACTGACTTAAGCAAAATATGGCCATATTGTGTGACTAAGATCCCACTTTTAAAATATGAGCTTAGGTGATTTTTTGCAATATTTAAAATGTTTTGATAATATAGAAGTGGATGTGCGGCAATATTCTATTTTGTGTATATATAAATATCTATATATATATACTGTGAATTATTCTATATGCTCAGTAGGAGTTGGTGCCTATGAAATTCTGCATATAAAAAGATTGTGCACATTTTGATAATAGTAAATTGGAAGTGAATAAAATTACTGTTCATCTGACTCATGAAAGTTTAATTTTGACTGTACTGACCCTATAATAATAATAATATCTCCTTCAGCAGAGGGGAGTTTAGTGTATTTATGAACTATAAACAGCAGGTCAGATATAAGTTATCCTATAAAAAGCTGTTAGCTCAGTATAGGCGGTGGCTGTCTGTAGCTCTTCCTGTTCCTTATCAGTGACTATGCACATGTCGGAGCCTTCCTCACTACTGCGCCTGTGGTCTGTGTGTACAGAGAGCACAGGACACAGCCTAGATTACTACATAGCAGCTTGCAGGGATATGATATTGTGTGTATCTGTTAGACCTGCATTAGCTGAAAGCCTGTGCAGCTCCCTATAATGGTGCCAATTTCTCATAGTGACTCCTGATCATGCTCACACTCAGCTAGATTACGAGTTTTGCGTTATGAGTGAAAAAGCATCGTTATGGCCCATAACGCTGCTTTTTCCCCTAACGCCACTATTACAAGTCTTGTCAGAATAGGTGTACCGCACACCTTTTTGGCCGTCACGCAACGTCAGTACCGCACTTTAAAAAAAAGTCCTCTTTCAATGGGACTTCCATAGCGACGGTATTACGAGTTTTGCGGTGAGGCCAAAAAGTGAGCGGTACAGCCTAAAATGACAAGATCCATCTAAAGTCAGAAGTTATGAGTTTTACGTTACAAATCTGTAACATAAAACTCATAACTAAACTGTCACAAAGTACACTAACACCCCTAAAACTACCAATTAACCCCTAAACCGAGGCCCTCCCACATCACAAACACTAAAATAAAATTTTCCGCTAATCTGCCATTCCGAACATTGCCGCCACTTAAAAAATGTATTAACCCCTATTCCGACGCTCCCCGACATCGTCACCACTATAATAATCCTATTAACCCCTAAACCGACACCCTCCCGCATCGCAAACACTATGTAAAGATTATTAACCCCTAATCTGCCGTCCACCCACACGGGTGCTATAATAAACCTATTAACCACTAAATATACTAAATATACTAAATTAAACTATTAACCCCTAAACCTCTGGCCTCCCACATCACTACATAAATATATTAACCCCTAAACCTAACCCTAACATAACCCTAAATCTAATCCTAACACTCCCTAATTTAAATATAATTAAAATAAATCTAAATAAAACTTACAATTATTACCTAAATAATTCCTATTTAAAACTAAATACTTACCTATAAAATAAAACCTAAGCTAGATATAATATATTTTTTTATTTCACAGCTAAGTTTGTATTTATTTTAACTAGGTAGACTAGTTAGTAAATAGTTATTAACTATTTACTAGCTACCTAGTTAAAGGGATACTCAATCAAAATTAAACTTTCATGATTCAGATAGAGTATGCCATTTTAAACAACTTTCCAATTTACTTCCATTAACTAAATGTGCAGTCTTTTTATATTTAAAGTTTTTGAGTCACCAGCTCCTACTGAGCATGTGCAAGAATAAGTGTGTATGCATTTGTGAATGGCTGATAGCAGTCACATGGTACGTGTATGCATTTGTGATTGGCTGATGGCTGTCACATGGTACAGGGGGAGTGGAAAAAGACATAACTTTTAAAATTGTAGTTAGCAAAATCTACTACTCATTTGAAGTTCAGACTAAGTGCTATTGCATTGTCTTGTTATCTTGCATTTGTTGATTATGCACATCTACTGTGTTGACTGGTTAAATAAAACCTAACTTGTGTTCTGTCGAGAACTCCAGTCGCCCCCTTTGAACCCCCCAGGCGGAGGCAAAATAGATAGTGAAGATAGGCGATTACAGGACCTATCTGATTGGTTGTGAATCCTGTCACTCACTGGACACGGACCAATCAGATGTATGAAAATACCAGAAGTTACGTCAGATTGGAGTTTTCGACAGATTGGAGTTCTTGACAGAACACCTGCCTTACACTAAAAACTAACATTACAATAAAATAAATTAAATAAATAAAATACAATTATCTAAATTACAAAAAAAAAAAAAACACTAACTTACACAAAATAAAAAATTAAATCATCAAAAATAAAAACAAATTACTCCTAATCTAATAGCCCTATCAAAATAAAAAAGCTCCCGCCTCCCCCAAAATAAAAAACCCCTTAGCCTACACTAAACTGCCTATAGCCCTTAAAAGGGCCTTTTGTGGGGCATTGCCCCAAAGAAATCAGCTTTTTTACCTGTAAAAAAATATACAAACAACCCCCCAACAGTAAAACCCACCACCCACACAACCAAACCCCCCAAATAAAATTCTATCTAAATAAACCTAAGCTAACCATTGCGCTGAAAAGGGCATTTGGATGGGCATTGCCCTTAAATGGGCATTTAGCTCTTTTACAATGCCCAAACCCTAAGCTAAAAATAAAACCCACCCAGAAATTCTCATCGAAGCCGGCAGAAAAAAATCGTATTGGCTGTTGCATTCAGCCAATAGGATTGAGCTTTCATCCTATTGGCTGATCCAACCAGGATTGAATAGAATGCCAGCTCAATCCTATTGGCTGATTGGATCAGCCAATAGTATGAAAGCTCAATCCTATTGGATGATTGCAACAGCCAATATGATTTTTTCCCCTTTAATTCCTAATGGCTGATAGAATTCTATTAGTGAATTGGAATATAAGGGACGCCATCTTGGATGATATCACTTAAAGGGAACCTTTATTTTCCAGCTGCGATCGTAAGAAGAGGATGCTCCGCACCGGATGTCTTGAAGATGGACCTGCTCCACGACGGATGGATGAAGATAGAAGATGCCGGCTTTGATGAGGACTTCTGCTGGCTTCGATGAGTACTTCTGCCCGCTTGGATGAAGACTTCTCCCGGCTTGATGAGGATGGATGTCTGGTTTTAGGTTTTTTTTAAGGGTTTATTGGGTGGGTTTTATTTTTAGTTTAGGGTTTGGGCACCGTAAAAGAGCTAAATGCTCTTTTAAGGGCAATGCCCATCCAAATGCCCTTTTCAGGGCAATGGTTAGCTTAGGTTTATTTAGAATTTTATTTGGGGGTTTGGTTGTGTAGGTGGTGGGTTTTATTGTTGGGGGCGGTTGTTTGCATTTTTTTTTACAGGTAAAAGAGCTGATTTCTTTGGGGCAATGCCCCGCAAAAAGCCCCTTTAAGGGCTATTGGCAGTTTAGTGTAGGCTAGGGTTTTTTTATTGTGGGGGGGGGGGGCTATTAGATTAGGGGTAATTCGTTTTTATGTTTGATAATTTCATTTTTTATTTTGTGTAATTTAGTGGGGGGGGGGGTTGTAATTTAGATAATTGTATTTTATTAATTTAATTTATGTTATTTTATTGTAATGTTAGGTTTTAGTGTAAGGCAGGTTAGGTTTTATTTCACAGGTATTCATTTTAACTAGGTAGTTATTAAATAGTTAATAACTATTTACTAACTAGTCTACCTAGTTAAAATAAATACAAACTCACCTGTGAAATAAAAATAAATCCTAAACTAGCTACAATGTAACTATTAGTTATATTGTATCTAGCTTAGGTTTTATTTTATAGGTACAGGTAGCCCTCAGTTTACGCCGGGGTTAGGTTCCAGAAGGAATAGTTGTAAATTGAAACCGTTGTAAATTGAAACCCAGTTTATAATGTAAGTCAATGGGAAGTGAGGGAGATAGGTTCCAGGCTCCTCTCAAATTTGTCATAAGTAACACCTAATACATTATTTTTAAAGCTTTGAAATGAAGACTTTAAATGCTAAACAGCATTATAAACCTAATAAAATAATCACACAACACAGAATATATAATTAAATTTAGTTAAATTAACAAAAACATTTGCTTAACAGCATTATAAACCTAATAAAATAATCACACAACACAGACTTCACTTGCATTTTTTTAGCAAACAGTTCTTTCTATGCATTCCAATCTGGACTGATTTATAGACAGGAAGATCTTGTTCCTTTGAAATCTGCTCGATAGCTCAGGTCTGGTTAAACTGATTAATTTCAGCTTGCTTGGCTTTGCTGCAAAACAAGCGGACAGCTCCACCTACTGGCTATTTTAATAAATGCACTGCTTCTCAATGCTTTTCAATAGCAGTCACATGACTGGAGAAAAAGGTTGTTATTCTGAAACGGTGTAAATTGAACAGTTGTAAAACGAAAGCCACCTGTATTTAGTTTTAAATAGGAATTAGGTAATAATTGTAAGTTTTATTTTAATTATATTTAAGTTAGGGGGGTTAGGGTTACGTTAGGGTTAGGTTTAGGGGGTTAATATATTTATTTAGTGTTAGTGATGTTGGAGGCTAGAAGTTTAGGGGTTAATAACTTTAGTATAGTGGCGGCGACATTGGGGGAGGCAGATTAGGGGCTAATAAGTGTAGGTAGGTTGCGGCGATGTTAGGGCCAGCAGATTAGGGGTTAATAACTAATGTAGGTGATGGCGATGTTAGGGGCAGCAGACTAGGGGTTAATAGGTTGCGGAGATGTCGGGGGCGGCAGATTAGGGGTTAATAACTAATGTAGGTGGCGGAGATGTCGGGGCGGGAGATTAGGGGTGTTTAGATGTGGTTTTTATGTTAGGTTTAAACATACTTTTTTTTATTTCCCCATAGAAATCAATGGGGCTGCTTTACAGAGCTTTTCATTCCGTGATCGCAGGAGTTAGGCTTTTTTTTGCGGGCTCTCTCCATTTATGTCTATGGGGAAATCGTGCACAAGCACGTCAAACACCGCTTGTATTTGGGTGGGGTATGGAGTTCAATGCCACCATATCGCCCGTGCAAGCCGGGTTTTTGTAAACCTGTAATAGCAGCGCTATAGGGAGGTGAAATAACACCGCTTTTGTGGCGGTCTTTAATTTCCCTATAGCGCTCAAAACTCGTAATCTAGCTGACTGTTATTACTTACTGACAACGTTAGGTACCATTTACTGACAGCGCTAGGTACTATTTACTGAAAGCGCTAGGTACTATTTACTGAAAGCGCTAGGTGCGATCTACTGACAGCGTTTCATGTTCTGGTGTACAGCCACTCAGACCCTCCAGGCAGTGATAGGGAATTGGAGACACCGACCCCTGACCCGAGGAAGAGTATCCTGGACGTGGATAATTTATATTCATAGTTGCAAGGAGTTATTGCAGGGTTCATGAAGTTTTAAAAAAATGTATGCAATATTTTCTCGTAGTAACTTATAGTTACTATGAGTCGCTGCAGGATTAATGAAGTGTAAGGCATAACAATGCAAGATATTCAGGCTTCAAAGGAAACAGATAAGAGATTGTGATTCATCGATACAAGGAGTTGCTGCATGATTCAGTACATAATATTAGTTAGAGCTGTGTGCAGCACAGGTGATAGGCAAGTTGCAAGTTAAAGCTTTACATACTGTTGTGGAAAATATTGGAGAATCACAGGAAAACATAAATTATGCTTAACAGATAATTTCCTTTCCTTCTGTACAGGAAGAGTCCACAGCTGCATTCCTTACTTGTAGGAAATTATACCCAAGTTTCAGAGGACACTGAATGCTAAAGGGAGGGTAAAAAAAGAGAGGGGGCCCCTAATCTGAGGGCGCCACAGCCTGCAAAACCTTTCTTCTGAAGGCTACTTCAGCAGAAGCAAAAACATCAAACTTGTAAAATTTGGAAAAAGTATGTAACAAAGACCAGGTAGCCGCCTTACAAATCTGATCCATAGAGGCCTCATTTTTGAAGGCCCAAGAGGAATGAGCCATAGAATGAGCCATAATCCTTTAAGGAGGCTTAAGACCCGCTGACTCAAATGCTAAGCGGATGATACTCCTCAACCAAAAATATAAGGAAGTCGAAGAGGCCCTCTGACCCCTACGCTTCCCAGAATAGATAACAAACAGAGAAGACGTTTGCCTAAATTCCTTCGTAGCCTGAAGATAGAACTTCAAGGCACGAACCACATACAGATTATGCAGTAAATGTTCCTTCGATGAAGGATTAGGACATAAGAAAGGAATCACAATTTCTTGATTGATGTTGCGATTTGACACAACCTTAGGAAGAAATCCTAACTTACTTCATAGAACAGCCTTATCAGCATGGAATATCAGATAAGGAGGGTCACATTGCAAGGTAGCAATCTCAGCAATTTGCTAGTAGAAAAAGAACCTTCCAAGACAAACAACTTAATGTCAACCTCATGCATAGGAGCCCATTGCAAAACTTTAAGAACAAGATTTAAATTCCAAGGAGGAGCATTAGATCTAAACACCGGCCTGATCCTAGTCAGAACCTTAACAAAAGACTGTACATCCAGAAGCTCAGCGAGCCTCTTGTGCAGTAAAACAGACAGGGCCAAAATCTGTCCCTTCAAGGAACTAGCTGAGAGGCCCTTCTCCAGTGCATCCTGGAGAAAAGAAAGAATCCTGGCAACCTTTACTTTGTGCCAGGACAAACCACGCTCTTCACACCAGAATAAGTAGGTCCTCCACACCTTATGATAGATGCAACTAATAACCGGCTTACGAGCTTGAATGAGAGTATCAATAACACACTCAGAAAACACTCTCTTGGCTAAGACTAAGCGTTCAATATCCATGCAGTCAGCCTCAGACAATCTAGATTTTGATGAAGAAAGGGGCCTTGTTCCAGCAGATCCCTGCGAAAAGGTAACCTCCAAGGAGGAGATGATGACATCCCCACAATATTTGCGAACCATATCCTTCGAGGCCACGATGAAGCAATCAGTATCACTGATGCCTGCTCCTGTATTGTTCGAGCCACCACTCGGGGAAGGAGTAGTAATGGCAGGAAAAGAGAAATTAGATTGAACTTTCAAGGCACTGCTAATGCATCTATTAGCTCCGCCTGAGGATCCCTGGATCTCGACCCATATCTGGGTAGCTTGGTATTGAGACGGATGCCATGAGATCTATCTCCTGCGCTCCCCACCTATTGCATATCTCCGCAAACACTTCGGGATGGAGGGACCATTCACCCGGATGAAAGGATTGTCTGCTGAGAAAATCCGCTTCCCAGATGTCCACACCCGGAATGTGGATCACTGACAGCGAACAGTTGTGGGTCTTCGCCCACTCCAGAATCCGAGATACTTCCCTCATTGCTAGGGAGCTTCTCGTTCCCTCCTGATGGTTGATGTAAGCCACCAATGTTATATTGTCTGATTGGAATCAGATAAATTGGGACAAACCCAGTAGGGGCCAAGCCTTCAGAGCATTGAATATTGCCTGAAGGTCTATAATGTAGAATGGGAGGGGGCTCTCCTCCTGCGTCCATAGGCCCTGTGCCTTCTTGGCCCCCCAAACAGCTCCCCATCCTGACAGACTTGCGTTCACAGTCACCCAGGAAGGACTTAAAAAAGATGTCCCTTGGGACAGGTGATCCGAAACAGAGCCACCAAGAGAGCGATTCTCTCGACCGGTTGTCCTGAGAAATCTGTTGAGACAGATTCAAATGATCTCCATTCCACTGCCTCAGCGGAACCTGGCAAAGAGAATGATGTCAATGCTGGACACATCATGAGACCAAATCACCTCCATACACCAAGCCACAGATGGCCTTAAGGAGGTCTGGAGGGCAAGACGTGTTGAAGCTAGCTTGCAACTTCTCTGGTCTGTTAGAAAGATTTTCATGTCTATGGAGTCTATTATCATGCCCAGGAATTCCACCCTGGTGCTTGGAATAAGAGAACTCATTTCTCTATTTATCTTCCCTCCGTGGGATAGAAAAAGACAGAGGAGAGATTCCGAATAGTCCACCAGATGAAACGATGGTGCTTGTACCAGAATATCGTCCAAGTAGGGAGCTACTGCTACACCCCGGGTTCTGGCGACTGCTAGAAGAGCCCCTACAACCTTCTTAAAAATTCTTGAAGCAGTACCTGGACCAAACGGAAAGTGCAATGAACTGGAAGTGCTGGTCCAGGAATGCAAACCTGAGGAACTGGAAGTGTTCACTGTGGATTAGAAGGTGAAGGAATGCCTCTTTCAGATCTATAGTGGTCATAAACTATCCTTCCTGAATAAAGGGAAGGATGGACCTTATTGTCTCCATCTTGACGAGGGGATTTCGAAATTTTGTTTAAGTACTTTAGGTCCAGAACTGGACGGAAAGTTTCCTCCTTCTTTGGGATCACAAAAATGTTTGAATAGTATCCCAAACCTCTCTCTGCGATAGGCACTGGGACAATGAATCCAAAGAAGGACAGATCCCTTACACACCCCAGAAAGGCCTCCTTCTTTCTTGGTCTTGAAGACAGGTTGAGAGGATGAATCTGCCCCTGGGTGGATGACATTTGAAACCTATCTTGTAACCCTGAGCTATGACCTCCAGGACCCAAGGATCCTGCACGTCCCTGAACCAAGCCTCTGAAAGAGCGACAGTTTGCCCCCTACACAATCCAAACTAGGACCGGGGGCCACCCCTTCATGCGGACTTAGTCTCGGCGGGCTTCTTGCCCTGCTTGGATTTATTCCAGGACTTAGCCGGCTTCCAAGAACTCTTGGTTTGCTCTGGCTTAGCGGAGGCCTCTGACGCTGGGCTTTTATCAGAACTAAATGAATGAAAATACAAACTTTGTCCCTTAGATTTGTTCACCTTATCTTACGGTATGAAGGCACCCTTGGCCCCTGAAACCATGGAGATAATTATACAAACTCTTTCCCTTAAAGGAAAAGGGTGTGAGACTAGACTTAGAAGTTACATCTGTCAGAGCACCTTAAAGGCCTGAACAGAAAACCTGAAGTCTTCACCTTAGGGCCTGAAAAGAAAAACTGAAGTCTTAGGCTAATTAATCTGCATAATAACAGCACAGATAAAAGCATTAGTAACCCAGAAGGCCGTAATTCTTTCCTGAAAAATGTTGAGGGAACCCTCCACCTCGCTCAATTTCAAGAAGGAGGTGCACCAAAAGGTAGCCGCTCCAGCAACTGCGGCAACAAACGCAGTCAGTAAAAGAAAATATCCCATAGGTTGAAACATCCTCTTTAACAGAGTTTCCATCCTTATATCCGGCGGCTCTCTCAATGACATACTATCCTCACACGGGCTAGTATTACGTGTGGCAAGCATAAAAATAGCGCCAACCAAGTAGGGATGGGAAAGAGAAAATCCACCCTCATAGAGAGCCTAAAAGGCAGACAACAGGGAAGAGGAATCTAATCCTGTCCGACTCGTCCTTAATAATGATTTCCATCAAATTTAAGACCCAGAGGTTTGTCTGGCAGCTCGGCCTTTGGAACCTCTAAAGTAGTCAAAACCTCCTTTTGTAGAAAGCGTAAATGTTCTGTCCTAAATCTAAAAACTGGATCCTGCACAGGCGGAGGATTATAGGAAGCAGACTCCAACCCTGAAAGTTCATACTCTGAAGTTTCAGAGAGAACCTCATCCTCGGATAACTGATCAAATATATTTGACAAATTACATGATGCCCCCTTGGCAGGAGTGCAAGATTTAACCTTTTGCTTGCGCTTAGCAGTGCAAGGGAAAGCACTAATGGCCGCAGACACCGCCGTATGAAACTGCGCAGTAACGTCTGGTGAAAAAAGCCCCCCTCTAGATGGAGGCTTAGCAGTGCAATGGGAAGCTGCATGTGTATAAAAAGATGCATGTAGGGTGTGCACCTCAATGGACGAGGACTCCTCAGAGGTGGGCAGCTCAGTGGTATCAAACATGTCAACCTTATTTGATAAAATCCCCTTATCAAGACATATGGAACATAATTGAGAGGGCGGTTATCCCCAAACTTCCTCACAATATAAACAAGCATTACTCTTTGAAATAGAGGGAGAACCCTCTAATAAATCAGAATCCTCCATAGCTAAAGTATGATATGTGGAGGACTACAGAAAAAAATGAACTTTATTTTAAATAAAAAAACAGCACCTATATACCCCCAATGGCTGGGGCACTCACCACCACCTATGAGCCAGACAGAACAGAGATAAAACTCCTCTCCGGTAGTAACTCGTTCAAGAGAAAGGAAATGGAAGCCTCAACCATTCCGGTCACATGGTGCACAATGCAGGACCGCCCCTGCTATGAGAAAAAGCGCTAAGCTTTTAAGCTGTGCAACTGTCAAAGTGAAAGTGAAACCTGTATGTTCCATCTCAGCCTATGAGCCCAAAAACATCTTACACATAAAGCAGCATAAAATCAAATAAAGCATATATGATTAAACCCAACTGTTTATAATCCACCTCAGGAGATATTAACCCTTGATTCGATATAGATTAAAGGAGCCACACTGTGACGTGTGACCCTGTCTTGTAACGTTTGCAATATGTGTAAAAATTGAAAAGATCTTACCGGAATCCACGCTGTTGAACAGAAACACAGCCTCTCAAGTGTAACAGTCTTGTAGCATCGCTCCTGACATTAACTTGAGTGAGAAAAAGCAGGCAGTGAAACTCGTCAACACTGATTGCTAAGGAGCTTTTAATCTGAGTCTGGATGGGTTCGCAGAATAGACTCTTCCTGCATCTCCAGACTCTAACTTTCATCATTGCTCTCACTGAGAGGCTGACAAGACTACTTAAAACTCCAGTCCCATATCGAAGGACAGATACCCTTCCTAGGAACTACTCCGAAATCTTCTGACACTTCTCTGCCAACCTCCTGTGACGAAAGGCAAAGAATGACTGGGGGATGGGGAAAGTGGGGGAGGTATTTAAGCCTTTGGATTGGGTGTCTTTGCCTCCTTCTAGTGGCCAGGTTCAGTATTTCCCACAAGTAAGGAATGCAGTTGTGGACGCTCCCTGTATGAAGAAGAAAATCAGTTTGTTTAACCGAACACATATATGCAGAGTTCTGAATATATATGGAAAACAGGTTAACACAAAACAGTGTAAATAGGGGCGCTATCAATTTAAAATTGTGCAACTCTGCACAAGTAAAGACTCAGATGCTTGGTGTGAATAGATACTCAAAGTGTCTATTAAACACAATAAAGTGTAAACAGGGGCACTATCACTATAAGATTGACCAATCTGCAATAACTGGGGGAAACAAGTATCTGGTATAAATTGTTACTCAGAATTGCAATAAGTGATATGTAGATATGTAATGTGTAAATACAAATTACAACAATGCATATAGAAAATATAACCTATATAGATATACTTCAAGGTACAAAAAATAGAAAAAAGGAATATATATTTGTAAATAAAAGTCCAATTAAAATGTGTGTTTTTTGGAAACACACACAGGCCCCTAGTTAACAATGTCTGTCGGACCTGATCCGACAGTGCGGATCAGGTCCGACAGACATCACTGAATACGGCGAGCAATACGCTCGCCGTATTCAGCATTGCACCAGCAGCTCACAAGAGCTGATGGTGCAACACAGCCCCCTACAGACTCTCGGCCAATGGGCCGCCAGCAGGGGGGTGTCAATCAACCAATCGGGTTGATTTCCGGCGATGTCTGTCCGTCTGCTCAGAGCAGGCAGACAGGTTATGGAGCAACGGTCTTTGTGACCGCTGCTTCATAACTGCTGTTTCTGGTGAGCCTGCAGGCTCGCCAGAAACACGGGGCATCAAGCTCCATACGGAGCTTGTTACATATGCCCCACAGAGTTTAACAGACTGCTCTCCTCAGGGTAATGGCCGTCCACTTCAAAACAGATCTATAGAAAAGGGAGAAGGCACGTTTTCTATAGTTCTGAATATATATATTTGCAGGAGGATATTTGACAACTTGTAGCAGTGATTAGTTGTAATGTTCAGAGTAAGATTTAGTTGTAACAATCAGAGAATGATTATTGCAAAATACAAACTTGTCATTTAGATTGAGTTCAGGGTTAGTAGAATACAAGTTTAAAACTTTCTGATATATTTAATTTAGTCCCCATAAATGAATTACATAGTTTCACCAAAGGGTCGACAAACTTATGTTCTAATGCTTTACCCATTGACATTTAATAATTACCTCATTATTTCTTTATTAATATTGTAAACCTGATCCTCAGTAAGTTGGGGTCATTTTATATCTTCCTGGTATTCTCTTTTATCACTATCTTGAGATTTATACAATTTGTGCAAATGTTTTCTAAACAAGTCTTTAATCTGTTCATTATTCACTATAACCTCTTTATTTCAAATTGCTGGGATAAGGCTCTTTTTTAAAAAATTTTTTGTTAAAGAGGCTAATAAATTTCCTGCTCTGTTCCCAAATTTGTGCACTTTAGCTGTACATTTACATATTTCTAGTTCCATTTGTTTTTGGTAAAAATTATCTCTTTCTTTTTTCAATTGTGCATAATTTTTATAATTTTGTTTTGATGGGTTTTCTATTTAAACACTTATTAATCTATTTAGGGCTAGATTACAAGTGGAGCACTCATTTATTGTGCGCCCGTAAACGGGCCAATTCGCCTGTTTGGAGGCGCACGTTAAATAACTAGTCATTACAAGTGGCTGGTTATCGCAACTGCAAGCTCGTAAATGTATTACTAGTACATACTAGCAGAGTAAGTATAGCCATATTTAGTGTTTCCTAAATATCTTCTCATTCTCCTAGGCGTCAAAAGCGCACAGCTGGACACAAGCTCCTACCTTTACGAGACTTACCTCCAGGTTCCTCGCTTGCCCCTACACCTTGCTGCTCTGATCACCCCTCTGAGGTGCTGCGCTTGTACTGTAAGTCCTGTGCTCTGCCTTCCTGCCGTGACTGTGCTCTCATCCAGCATCAAGGACATGTTCTCCAACCTATATCTGAGGCCATAGGGAAGCACCGAGAGCAGATGGATAAGGCCCTTAGGGAAACTGATCCACAGTTGGGAGAGCTGGAGGTCACACTTGGTAAAGTAAGCAAAGCTAAGGAGTCCTTGAGACAAAGAGCTGATATACTGCGGGAGGAGGTTGAGGCTTTTACAGAGGGGTATGTTCAAGCAGTGCAGGAGCACAAGACCCGACTTCTGAAGGACATAGATGAAGAAGTAAGACAGAGGACACAAGCCTTGAGCCTACAAGGAGCACGTCTACAGCAGAAGCTCTCAGACCTAAGGACTGCTACAAGCTTTACCCAGAGCTTGCTAGGTGGTGGCCCAGACCTGCATCTGCTCAGAGTTCAAGGCCTTGTATTGAGTCGTCTGAGGGAGCTAAGAAGAGGGGAGACCAGGACTGCAAACTTAGAGGAAGTCAAAGAGATCACATTCAGGCCCCAAGAAGCCGCTGGTCTATTTCAGGGATATCAGATGTATGGTGCAGTGAAACGCGTAGGTGCTGATCCACAAAGAAGCGAAATCTTGCGTGAAGGTAAGGACTTGGTATATAGTAACATGCTACAGGTATAGTGTGTGTATTTATAGATAGATAGGTACACCTTGTATTTGTAAGATTTTGCACAAACAAATACATGATCCTTCCAATTCATGATGCTAGAGATTTAAATCAGAATAATCCTCAGACACCAGTTTTAGTTTAAACCATAAAAATAGTGTGGAAAGGGGGGTGTCTTCAAAATGTGCTGTCTTCTGATAGCCTTGGGTGTTTTACAATTATCTCTTTATCCACTTCTCCTAAATCTCCATCTAAAAGACAAGTCTGTCACCAACAGTATAAACATACTTCTCAATGTAATATAGAAAGAGAGCAACCTGCTCGTAGGAGAAAAGGTACATTTAGACCTAAGTGAAGGAAGCCTGTTGCAGAAGTCATTTGTATTACTACACCCTGGTCAGAGCAGAGCAGAAATGCATATCTCCACAAATTCTCAGTTTTTAGTCAACTGCACCAGATGTCCATGCCTACCTCACCACAGATGTCCATGCCTACCTCACCACAGATGTCCATGCCTACCTCACCACAGATGTCCATGCCTACCTCACCACAGATATCCATGCCTACCTCAACACAGATATCCATGCCTACCTCACCACAGATGTCCATGCCTACCTCACCACAGATGTCCGTGCCTACCTCACCACAGATGTCCGTGCCTACCTCACCACAGATGTCCGTGCCTACCTCACCACAGATGTCCGTGCCTACCTCACCACAGATGTCCGTGCCTACCTCACCACAGATGTCCGTGCCTACCTCACCACAGATGTCCGTGCCTACCTCACCACAGATGTCCATGCCTACCTCACCACATTGTCTCCAACAGTGAGCTGAAGAGATCTTATGTATCTAGGTGCCATCTAGAGAGAATGATAAAATACGATATAAACATGGTTGTGCAATGCAAACTTAGGCCCAATTTAAAAAAATGTGCCTGTCAAAACGTGAATTTCCAGTCTAACACTCGCAGGGGCAGCCCTCATGGAATCCTATAAAAAAACTTTAAAAAAAATTGTCTCCCTCTGCAAGTAGCGAGATGTTTCCGTTACAAATAATGAAAACTCTCTGCAGGGTAAAAATTCACAATGAAGAGTGAATTACAGAGGGGGAACCAGCGTTTTACAACTTGAATATTACGCTTATAACAAATCAAATTACGCTGTTTTCAGTGCACTGTACCTTACATTTTCTGTAATTTGTGTATGCATAGGTTTTCCTTTCAGAATAACATAATTTATGTAAGAACTTACCTGATAAATTCATTTCTTTCATATTAGCACGAGTCCATGAGCTAGTGACGTATGGGATATACATTCCTACCAGGAGGGGCAAAGTTTCCCAAACCTCAAAATGCCTACAAATACACCCCTCACCACACCCACAAATCAGTTTAACGAATAGCCAAGAAGTGGGGTGACAAGAAAAAAGTGCGAAAGCATATAAAATAAGGAATTGGAATAATTGTGCTTTATACAAAAAAATCATAACCACCACAAAAAAAGGGCGGGCCTCATGGACTCTTGCTAATATGAAAGAAATGAATTTATCAGGTAAGTTCTTACATAAATTATGTTTTCTTTCATGTAATTAGCAAGAGTCCATGAGCTAGTGACGTATGGGATAATGACTACCCAAGATGTGGATCTTTCCACGCAAGAGTCACTAGAGAGGGAGGGATAAAATAAAGACAGCCAATTCCTGCTGAAAATAATCCACACCCAAAATAAAGTTTAATGAAAAACATAAACAGAAGATTCAAACTGAAACCGCTGCCTGAAGTACTTTTCTACCAAAAACTGCTTCAGAAGAAGAAAATACATCAAAATGGTAGAATTTAGTAAAAGTATGCAAAGAGGACCAAGTTGCTGCTTTGCAAATCTGATCAACCGAAGCTTCATTCTTAAACGCCCAGGAAGTAGAAACTGACCTAGTAGAATGAGCTGTAATCCTTTGAGGCGGAGTTTTACCCGACTCGACATAGGCATGATGAATTAAAGATTTCAACCAAGATGCCAAAGAAACGGCAGAAGCTTTCTGGCCTTTTCTAGAACCGGAAAAGATAACAAATAGACTAGAAGTCTTTCGGAAAGACTTAGTAGCTTCAACATAATATTTCAAAGCCCTAACAACATCCAAAGAATGCAACGATTTCTCCTTAGAATTCTTAGGATTAGGACATAATGAGGGAACCACAATTTCTCTACCAATGTTGTTGGAATTCACAACCTTAGGTAAAAATTCAAAAGAAGTTCGCAACACCGCCTTATCCTGATGAAAAATCAGAAAAGGAGACTCACAAGAAAGAGCAGATAATTCAGAGACTCTTCTGGCAGAAGAGATCGCCAAAAGGAACAAAACTTTCCAAGAAAGTAATTTAATGTCCAATGAATGCATGGGTTCAAAAGGAGGAGCTTGAAGAGCCCCCAGAACCAAATTCAAACTCCAAGGAGGAGAAATTGACTTAATGACAGGTTTTATATGAAACAAAGCTTGTACAAAACAATGAATATCAGGAAGATTAGCAATCTTTCTGTGAAAAAGAACAGAAAGAGCAGAGATTTGTCCTTTCAAAGAACTTGCGGATAAACCTTTATCTAAACCATCCTGAAGAAACTGTAAAATTCTCGGAATTCTAAAAGAATGCCAAGAAAAATGATGAGAAAGACACCAAGAAATATAAGTCTTCCAGACTCTATAATATATCTCTCTAGATACAGATTTACGAGCCTGTAACATAGTATTAATCACAGAGTCAGAGAAACCTCTTTGACCAAGAATCAAGCGTTCAATCTCCATACCTTTAAATTTAAGGATTTGAGATCCTGATGGAAAAAAGGACCTTGCGACAGAAGGTCTGGTCTTAGCGGAAGAGTCCACGGATGGCAAGAGGCCATCCGGACAAGATCCGCATACCAAAACCTGTGAGGCCATGCCGGAGCTACCAGCAGAACAAACGAGCATTCCTTCAGAATCTTGGAGATTACTCTTGGAAGAAGAACTAGAGGCGGAAAGATATAGGCAGGATGATACTTCCAAGGAAGTGATAATGCATCCACTGCTTCCGCCTGAGGATCCCGGGATCTGGACAGATACCTGGGAAGTTTCTTGTTTAGATGAGACGCCACCAGATCTATTTCTGGAAGCTCCCACATTTGAACAATCTGAAGAAATACCTCTGGGTGAAGAGACCATTCGCCCGGATGCAACGTTTGGCGACTGAGATAATCCGCTTCCCAATTGTCTATACCTGGGATATGAACCGCAGAGATTAGACAGGAGCTGGATTCCGCCCAAACCAGAATTCGAGATACTTCTTTCATAGCCAAAGGACTGTGAGTTCCTCCTTGATGATTGATGTATGCCACAGTTGTGACATTGTCTGTCTGAAAACAAATGAACGATTCTCTCTTCAGAAGAGGCCAAGACTGAAGAGCTCTTAAAATTGCACGGAGTTCCAAAATATTGATCGGTAATCTCACCTCCTGAGATTCCCAAACTCCTTGTGCCGTCAGAGATCCCCACACAGCACCCCAACCTGTAAGACTTGCATCTGTTGAAATTACAGTCCAGGTCGGAAGAACAAAAGAAGCCCCCTGAATTAAACGATGGTGATCTGTCCACCACGTTAGATAGTGTCGTACAATCGGTTTTAAAGATATTAATTGAGATATCTTTGTGTAATCCCTGCACCATTGATTCAGCATACAGAGCTGAAGAGGTCGCATGTGAAAACGAGCAAAGGGGATCGCGTCCGATGCAGCAGTCATAAGACCTAGAATTTCCATGCATAAGGCTACCGAAGGGAATGATTGTGACTGAAGGTTTCGACAAGCTGAAATCAATTTTAGACGTCTCTAGTCTGTCAAAGACAGAGTCATGGACACTGAATCTATCTGGAAACCCAAAAAGGTTACCCTTGTCTGAGGAGTCAATGAACTGTTTAGTGAATTGATCCTCCAACCATAATCTTGAAGAAACAACACAAGTCGATTCGTATGAGATTCTGCTAAATGTAAAGACTGAGCAAGTACCAAGATATCGTCCAAATAAGGAAATACCACAATACCCTGTTCTCTGATTACAGACAGAAGGGCACCGAGAACCTTTGTAAAAATTCTTGGAGCTGTAGCTAGGCCAAACGGCAGAGCCACAAACTGGTAATGCTTGTCCAAAAAAGAGAATCTCAGGAACTGATAATGATCTGGATGAATCGAAATATGCAGATATGCATCCTGTAAATCTATTGTGGACATATAATGCCCTTGTTGAACAAAAGGCAAGATAGTCCTTACAGTTACCATTTTGAACGTTGGTATCCTTACATAACGATTCAATATTTTTAGATCCAGAACTGGTCTGAAGGAATTCTCCTTCTTTGGTACAATGAAGAGATTCGAATAAAACCCCAGCCCCTGTTCCAGAACTGGAACTGGCATAATTACTCCAGCCAACTCTAGATCTGAAACACATTTCAGAAATGCTTGAGCTTTCACTGGATTTACTGGGACACGGGAAAGAAAAAATCTCTTTGCAGGAGGTCTTATCTTGAAACCAATTCTGTACCCTTCTGAAACAATGTTCTGAATCCAAAGATTGTGAACAGAATTGATCCAAATTTCTTTGAAAAAACGTAACCTGCCCCCTACCAGCTGAGCTGGAATGAGGGCCGCACTTTCATGTGGACTTAGAAGCTGGCTTTGCTTTTCTAGAAGGCTTGGATTTATTCCAGACTGGAGATGGTTTCCAAACTGAAACTGCTCCTGAGGATGAAGGATCAGGCTTTTGTTCTTTGTTGAAACGAAAGGAACGAAAATGATTATTAGCCCTGTTTTTACCCTTAGATTTTTTATCCTGTGGTAAAAAAGTTCCTTTCCCACCAGTAACAGTTGAGATAATAGAATCCAACTGAGAACCAAATAATTTGTTACCCTGGAAAGAAATGGAAAGTAGAGTCGATTTAGAAGACATATCAGCATTCCAAGTTTTAAGCCATAAAGCTCTTCTAGCTAAAATAGCTAGAGACATAAACCTGACATCAACTCTGATAATATCAAAAATGGCATCACAGATAAAATTATTAGCATGTTGAAGAAGAAGAATAATATTATGAGAATCATGATCTGTTACTTGTTGCGCTAAAGTTTCCAACCAAAAAGTTGAAGCTGCGGCAACATCAGCCAATGATATAGCAGGTCTAAGAAGATTACCTGAACACAGATAAGCTTTTCTTAGAAAGGATTCAATTTTCCTATCTAAAGGATCCTTAAAGGAATTACCATCTGACGTAGGAATAGTAGTACGTTTAGCAAGGGTAGAAATAGCCCCATCAACTTTAGGGATTTTGTCCCAAAATTCTAATCTGTCAGACGGCACAGGATATAATTGCTTAAAACGTTTAGAAGGAGTAAATGAATTACCCAAATTATTCCATTCTCTGGAAATTACTTCAGAAATAGCACCAGGAACAGGAAAAACTTCTGGAATAACCACAGGAGATTTAAAGACCTTATCTAAACGTTTAGATTTAGTATCAAGAGGACCAGAATCCTCAATTTCTAAAGCAATTAGTACTTCTTTAAGTAAAGAACGAATAAATTCCATTTTAAATAAATATGAAGATTTATCAGCATCAACCTCTGAGACAGAATCCCCTGAACCAGAAGAGTCATTAGAATCAGAATGATGATGTTCATTTAAAAATTCATCTGTATAAAGAGAAGTTTTAAAATATTTTTTATGTTTACTAGAAGGAGGAATAACAGACATAGCCTTCTTGATGGATTCAGAAACAAAATCTCTTATGTTATCAGGAACATTCTGAACATTAGATGTTGATGGAACTGCAACAGGTAATGGTACATTACTAAAGGAAATATTATCTGCATTAACAAGTTTGTCATGACAATTAATACAAACAACAGCTGGAGGAACAGCTACCAAAAGTTTACAGCAGATACACTTAGCTTTGGTAGTTCCAGCACCAGACAGCGATTTTCCTGAAGTATCTTCTGACTCAGATGCAACGTGAGACATCTTGCAATATGTAAGAGAAAAAACAACATATAAAGCAAAATTGATCAAATTCCTTAAATGACAGTTTCAGGAATGGGAAAAAATGCCAAGGAACAAGCTTCTAGCAACCAGAAGCAAAGAAAAAACAGAATTTATGTTTACCTGATAAATTACTTTCTCCAACGGTGTGTCCGGTCCACGGCGTCATCCTTACTTGTGGGATATTCTCTTCCCCAACAGGAAATGGCAAAGAGCCCAGCAAAGCTGGTCACATGATCCCTCCTAGGCTCCGCCTACCCCAGTCATTCGACCGACGTTAAGGAGGAATATTTGCATAGGAGAAACCATATGTTACCGTGGTGACTGTAGTTAAAGAAAATAAATTATCAGACCTGATTAAAAAAACCAGGGCGGGCCGTGGACCGGACACACCGTTGGAGAAAGTAATTTATCAGGTAAACATAAATTCTGTTTTCTCCAACATAGGTGTGTCCGGTCCACGGCGTCATCCTTACTTGTGGGAACCAATACCAAAGCTTTAGGACACGGATGAAGGGAGGGAGCAAATCAGGTCACCTAAATGGAAGGCACCACGGCTTGCAAAACCTTTCTCCCAAAAATAGCCTCAGAAGAAGCAAAAGTATCAAATTTGTAAAATTTAGAAAAAGTGTGCAGTGAAGACACTGATCAACAGAAGCCTCGTTCTTGAAGGCCCATGTGGAAGCCACAGCCCTAGTGGAGTGAGCTGTGATTCTTTCAGGAGGCTGCCGTCCGGCAGTCTCATAAGCCAATCGGATAATGCTTTTAATCCAGAAGGAGAGAGAGGTAGAAGTTGCTTTTTGACCTCTCCGTTTACCAGAATAAACAACAAACAAAGACAAAGTTTGTCTGAAATCCTTAGTAGCTGCTAAGTAAAATTTGAGAGCACGAACTACATCCAAGTTGTGCAACAAACGTTCCTTCTTTGAAACTGGATTAGGACACAAAGAAGGCACAACTATCTCCTGGTTAATGTTTTTGTTAGAAACAACTTTTGGAAGAAAACCAGGTTTAGTACGCAAAACCACCTTATCTGCATGGAACACCAGATAAGGAGAAGAACACTGCAGAGCAGATAATTCTGAAACTCTTCTAGCAGAAGAAATTGCAACCAAAAACAAAACTTTCCAAGATAATAACTTAATATCAACGGAATGTAAGGGTTCAAACGGAACCCCCTGAAGAACTGAAAGAACTAGGTTGAGACTCCAAGGAGGAGTCAAAATTTTGTAAACAGGCTTGATTCTAACCAGAGCCTGAACAAAGGCTAGAACATCTGGCACAGCTGCCAGCTTTTTGTGAAGTAACACAGACAAGGCAGAAATCTGTCCCATCAAGGAACTTGCAGATAATCCTTTTTCCAATCCTTCTCGAAGGAAGGATAGACTCTTAGGAATCTTAACCTTGTCCCAAGGGAATCCTGCAGATTCACACCAACAGATATACCAAATTATGTGGTAATTTTTCTGGTTACAGGCTTTCAGGCCTGAACAAGAGTATTAATAACAGAATCTGAGAACCCTCGCTTTGATAAGATCAAGCGTTCAATCTCCAAGCAGTCAGCTGGAGTGGGTCGAACGGACCTAGAACAAGAAGGTCTCGTCTCAAAGGTAGCTTCCATGGTGGAGCCGATGACATATTCACCAGATCTGCATACCAAGTCCTGCGTGGCCACGCAGGAGCTATCAAAATCACCGACGCCCTCTCCTGATTGATCCTGGCTACCAGCCTGGGGATGAGAGGAAACGGCGGGAACACATAAGCTAGTTTGAAGGTCCAAGGTGCTACTAGTGCATCCACTAGAGCCGCCTTGGGATCCCTGGATCTGTACCCGTAGTAAGGAACTCTGAAGTTCTGACGAGAGGCCATCAGATCCATGTCTGGAATGCCCCACGGTTGAGTGACTTGGGCAAAGATTTCCGGATGGAGTTCCCACTCCCCCGGATGCAATGTCTGACGACTCAGAAAATCCGCTTCCCAATTTTCCACTCCTGGGATGTGGATAGCAGACAGGTGGCAGGAGTGAGACTCCGCCCATAGAATGATTTTGGTCACTTCTTCCATCGCTAGGGAACTCCTTGTTCCCCCCTGATGGTTGATGTATGAACTTGGCCCTCGCTAGCTGAGGCCAAGCTTTGAGAGCATTGAATATCGCTCTCAGTTCCAGAATATTTATCGGTAGAAGAGATTCTACCCGAGACCAAAGACCCTGAGCTTTCAGGGATCCCCAGACCGCGCCCCAGCCCATCAGACTGGCGTCGGTCGTGACAATGACCCACTCTGGTCTGCGGAAGGTCATCCCTTGTGACAGGTTGTCCAGGGACAGCCACCAACGGAATGAGTCTCTGGTCCTCTGATTTACTTGTATCTTCGGAGACAAGTCTGAATAGTCCCCATTCCACTGACTGAGCATGAACAGTTGTAATGGTCTTAGATGAATGCGCACAAAAGGAACTATGTCCATTGCCGCTACCATCAAACCTATCACTTCCATGCACTGCGCTATGGAAGGAAGAGGAACGGAATGAAGTATCCGACAAGAGTCTAGAAGTTTTGTTTTTCTGGCTTCTGTCAGAAAAATCCTCATTTCTAAGGAGTCTATTATAGTTCCCAAGAAGGGAACCCTCGTTGACGGAGATAGAGAACTCTTTTCCACGTTCACTTTCCATCCGTGAGATCTGAGAAAGGCCAGGACAATGTCCGTGTGAGCCTTTACTTGAGGAAGGGACGACGCTCGAATCAGAATGTCGTCCAAGTAAGGTACTACAGCAATGCCCCTTGGTCTTAGCACCGCCAGAAGGGACCCTAGTACCTATGAGAAAATCCTAGGAGCAGTGGCTAATCCGAAAGAAAACGCCACGAACTGGAAATGCTTGTCCAGGAATGCAAACCTTAGGAACCGATGATGTTCCTTGTGGATAGGAATATGTAGATACGCATCCTTGAAATCCACCTTGGTCATGAATTGACCTTCCTGGATGGAAGGAAGAAGTGTTCGAATGGTTTCCATCTTGAACGATGGAACCTTGAGAAACTTGTTCAAGATCTGGAGATCTAAGATTGGTCTGAACGTTCCCTCTTTTTTGGGAACTATGAACAGATTGGAGTAGAACCCCATCCCTTGTTCTCCTAATGGAACAGGATGAATCACTCCCATTTTTAGCAGGTCTTCTACCCAATGTAAGAATGCCTGTCTTCTTATGTGGTCTGAAGACAACTGAGACCTGTGGAACCTCCCCCTTGGAGGAAGCCCCTTGAACTCCAGAGAATAACCTTGGGAGACTATTTCTAGCGCCCAAGGATCTAGAACATCTCTTGCCCCAGCCTGAGCGAAGAGAGAGAGTCTGCCCCCCACCAGATCCGGTCCCGGATCGGGGGCCCGCATTTCATGCTGTCTTGGTAGCAGTGGCAGGTTTCCTGGCCTGCTTTCCTTTGTTCCAGCCTTGCATAGGTCTCCAGGCTGGATTGGCTTGAGAAGTATTACCTTCCTGCTTAGAGGACGTAGCCCTTGGGGCTGATCCGTTTCTGCGAAAGGGACGAAACTTAGGTTTATTTTTGGTCTTGAAAAGACCTATCCTGAGGAAGGGCGTGGCCCTTGCCCCCAGTGATATCAGAGATAATCTCTTTTAAGTCAGGGCCAAAGAGTGTTTTCCCCTTGAAAGGAATGTCAAGCAATTTGTTCTTGGAAGACGCATCCGCTGCCCAAGATTTTAACCAAAGCGCTCTGCGCCACAATAGCAAACCCAGAATTTTTTCGCCGCTAACCTAGCCATGCAGTGACAGGGACAATGCATGCAATTGGTTGTAGAAGGGAACCTTGCTGAACAAACATCTTTAGCAGACCTTCTAATTTTTTATCCATAGGATCTTGGAAAGCACAACTATCTTCTATGGGTATAGTGGCGCGCTTGTGTAGAGTAGAAACCGCCCCCTCGACCTTGGGGACTGTCTGCCATCAGTCCTTTCTGGGGTCGACTATAGGAAAACAATTTTATAAATATGGGGGGAGGTACTAAAGGTATACCGGGCCTGTCCCATTCTTTACTAACAATGTATGCCACCCGCTTGGATATAGGAAAAGCTTCGGGGGGCCCCGGGGCCTCTAAGAACTTTTCCATTTTACATAGTGGTTCTGGAATGACCAGATAATCACAATCATCCAAATTGGATAACACCTCCTTAAGCAGAGCGCGGAGATGTTCCAACTTAAATTTAAAAGTAATCACATCAGGTTCAGCTTGTTGAGAAATGTTTCCTGAATCTGAAATTTCTCCCTCAGACAAAACCTCCCTGGCCCCCTCAGACTGGTGTAGGGGCCCTTCAGAAACCATATCATCAGCGTTCTCATGCTCTACAGAATTTTCTAAAACAGAGCAGTCGCGCTTTCGCTGATAAGTGGGCATATTGGCTAAAATGTTTTTGATAGAATTATCCATTACAGCCGTTAAATGTTGCATAGTAAGGAGTATTGGCGCACTAGATGTACTAGGGGCCTCCTGTATGGGCAAGACTGGTGTAGACGAAGGAGGGGATGATGCAGTACCATGCTTACTCCCCTCACTTGAGGAATCATCTTGGGCATCATTTTTACTAAATTTTTTTATGACATAAAATACATATAGTTAAATGAGAAGGAACCTTGGTTTCCCCACAGTCAGAACACAATCTATCTGGTAGTTCAGACATGTTAAACAGGCATAAACTTGATAACAAAGCACAAAAAACGTTTTAAAATAAAACCGTTACTGTCACTTTAAATTTTAAACTAAACACACTTTATTACTGCAATTGCGAAAAAGTATGAAGGAATTGTTCAAAATTCACCAAAATTTCACCACAGTGTCTTAAAGCCTTAAAAGTATTGCACACCAAATTTGGAAGCTTTAACCCTTAAAATAACGGAACCGGAGCCGTTTTTATATTTAACCCCTTTACAGTCCCTGGAATCTGCTTTGCTGAGACCCAACCAAGCCCAAAGGGGAATACGATACCAAATGATGCCTTCAGAAAGACTTTTCTATGTATCAGAGCTCCACACACATGCAGCTGCATGCCATGCTGTCCTCAAAAACAAGTGCGCCATACCGGCGCGAAAATGAGGCTCTGACTATGATTAGGGAAAGCCCCTAAAGAATAAGGTGTCAAAAACAGTGCCTGCCGATATAATCATATCAAAATACCCAGAATAAATGATTCCTCAAGGCTAAATATGTGTTAATAATGAATCGATTTAGCCCAGAAAAAGTCTACAGTCTTAATAAGCCCTTGTGAAGCCCTTATTTACTATCTTAATAAACATGGCTTACCGGATCCCATAGGGAAAATGACAGCTTCCAGCATTACATCGTCTTGTTAGAATGTGTCATACCTCAAGCAGTAAGAGACTGCACACTGTTCCCCCAACTGAAGTTAATTGCTCTCAACAGTCCTGTGTGGAACAGCCATGGATTTTAGTTACGGTGCTAAAATCATTTTCCTCATACAAACAGAAATCTTCATCTCTTTTCTGTTTCTGAGTAAATAGTACATACCAGCACTATTTTAAAATAACAAACTCTTGATTGAATAATAAAAACTACAGTTAAACACTAAAAAACTCTAAGCCATCTCCGTGGAGATGTTGCCTGTACAACGGCAAAGAGAATGACTGGGGTAGGCGGAGCCTAGGAGGGATCATGTGACCAGCTTTGCTGGGCTCTTTGCCATTTCCTGTTGGGGAAGAGAATATCCCACAAGTAAGGATGACGCCGTGGACCGGACACACCTATGTTGGAGAAATGAGACTTAAATAATGTGGAGACAAAAGCGACGCCCATATTTTTTTAGCGCCAAATAAGACGCCCACATTATTTGGCGCCTAAATGCTTTTGGCGCCAAAAAATGACGCCACTTCCGGAAGGCCGACATTTTTTGGCGCAAAAGAACGTCAAAAATGACGCAACTTCCGGCGACACGTATGACGCCGGAAACAGAAAAGATTTTTTGCGCCAAAAAAGTCCGCGCCAAGAATGACGCAATAAAATGAAGCATTTTCAGCCCCCGCGAGCCTAACAGCCCACAGGGAAAAAAGTCAAATTTTTAAGGTAAGAAAAATAATTGATTCAAGTGCATTATCCCAAATATGAAACTGACTGTCTGAAAATAAGGAATGTTGAACATCCTGAGTCAAGGCAAATAAATGTTTGAATACATATATTTAGAACTTTATTAAAAAAGTGCCCAACCATAGCTTAGAGTGTCACAGAAAATAAGACTTACTTACCCCAGGACACTCATCTACATGTTTGTAGAAAGCCAAACCAGTACTGAAACGAAAATCAGCAGAGGTAATGGTATATATATATAAGAGTATATCGTCGATCTGAAAAGGGAGGTAAGAGATGAATCTCTACGACCGATAACAGAGAACCTATGAAATAGACCCCGTAGAAGGAGATCACTGCATTCAAAATAGGCAATACTCTCCTTACATCCCTCTGACATTCACTGCACGCTGAGAGGAAAACCGGGCTCTAACCTGCTGCGGAGCGCATATCAACGTAGAATCTAGCACAAACTTACTTCACCACCTCCATAGGAGGCAAAGTTTGTAAAACTGATTTGTGGGTGTGGTGAGGGGTGTATTTGTAGGCATTTTGAGGTTTGGGAAACTTTGCCCCTCCTGGTAGGAATGTATATCCCATACGTCACTAGCTCATGGACTCTTGCTAATTACATGAAAGAAAATTAGTATTTTAGGGGCCTATTTATTAACGTGCGAGCGGACAAAATTCGCCGCACATCGATAAATGCCGACAGCATGTGCTCTCTGCATTTATTGAACTGCTCGTGCAATACCGCCCCCTGCAGATTTGTGGCCAATTGGCCTCTAGCAGAGGGTGTCAATCAATCCGATCGTATTGGATCAGGTTGATTTCTGTCCCTGGCCACAGAGCAGGTGGACATAACTTCATAACTTCTGTTTCCGGCGAGCCTTCAGGGGCATTAAGAGGCATCAAGCTCCATACAGAGCCTAATAAATATGCCCCTTAGTATTAACTGGTGAGAAAAAAAAACAGTGAGAACTTTAGTGCAAAAGTGTTTATAGAATTATGCTGGGATTTGTGAGACAATTTCATATACGCCCATGGGACACTCATGTTCTGCCCTTTTTAAGAAAAAAACAACAATTACACTTTGTATTTTGTACTTTTATGTTAGAATTTCTTTGTGTTTTTTGCACATCCAGTATACTTAAAGGGACACTGAGCCCACATTTTTTCTTTTGTGATTCAGATAGAGCATGCAATTTTATTCAACTTTCTAATTTACTCCTATTATTAATTTTTCTTTGTTCTCTTGCTACCTTTATTTGAAAAAGAAGGCATCTAAGCTTCAGAACTCTGGACAGCACTTTTTAATTGGTGGATGATTTTATCTGCCAATCAGCAAGGACAACCCAGGTTGTTTACCAAAAATGGGCCGGCATCTAAACTTACATTATTGCATTTCAAATAAAGATACCAAGAGAATGAAGAAACTTTGATAATAGGAGTAAATTAGAAAGTTGCTTAAAATGTCATGCTCTATCTGAATCATGAAAGAAAAAAAAAATTTGGGTTCAGTGTCCCTTTAATTATGATTACTGTGTGAATAATTAATATGGTTTATTCCTGCATAATTTACCAATACATTTTACGTGTTTGATAAAATACATTTTTGATGCACCTCAACAAACCATTTATTCCTTGTGTATTTTTGTGTAAATGGTTCAATTATTCATTTTGTAAGATTTTTAAATTTTGAATTTTCTTAGGCACTTTTGTAATGTGTGTGTGTATTTATCCCCTTACCATATGAAAATTCAGTATATGCCCCTTAGTGTGGCACTCTGCTTTTTATAATTCCACCAGGGAAATAGAAGGACTACCGAGGTTTCTATAGAATCTCACCAGCCCAGAGATCTTTTCAGAATCGGGGCCTTAATGAGCTTACAAGGCTGAGGTAGGATGAGTAGAAGACCAATCTATGGCTTTGGAAGATGTTCAGACATTGACTGCTGTAAAGCAATAAGTATAACAAGGAAAAGAGACTACTTGAGTAACCAGAGGAAGGTGCACAGAAGAGAGGTAACATCCTAGAGTGTAGAACATAATATAAAGGCCAAGAGTCAAAAACAGAGCAAGAACAGTCCCAGGACAAATAATCAATATCAGATAAAGGCCATGGTTCAGTCCAGATTGAGCAAGGCACCAAAAGGGTTAGACAAATCAGGAACAGTACAAGTTCAGCTACAAGTATTGTCAGCCAGGAACAGTACAAGTTTAGCTACAAGTATTGGCAGCTAGGAACAGTACAAGTTTAGATACAAGTGTTGGCAGCCAGGAACAGTACAAGTTCAGCTACAAATATTGTCAGCCAGTAACAGTACAAGTTCAGCTACAAATATTGTCAGCCAGTAACAGTACAAGTTCAGCTACAAATATTGTCAGCCAGGAACAGTACAAGTTCAGCTACAAGTATTGGCAGCCAAGAACAGTACAAGTTCAGCTACAAATATTGTCAGCCAGGAACAGTACAAGTATTGGCAGCCAGGAACAGAACAAGTTCAGCTACAAGTGTTGTCAGCCAGGAACAAGTTCAGCTACAAGTCTTGGCAGCCAGGAACAAGTTCAGCTACAAGTCTTGGCAGCCAGGAACAGTACAAGTCTTGGCAGCCAGGAACAGTGCAAGTCTTGGCAGCCAGGAACAGTACAAGTATTTGCAGCAAGAGGTGCAGAAGGATGTTAATCAATGCACAGCAATAAAGAACAATCATTGAACAGGCAAACAAACACTGACAAGGTGAAGAGGCAAACAAACACTGACAAGATGAATAGGCAAACACACACTGACAAGATGAAGAGGCAAACAAACACTGACAAGATGAAGAGGCAAACAAACACTGACAAGATGAAGAGGCAAACACACACTGACAAGATGAAGAGGCAAACAAACACTGACAAGATGAAGAGGCAAACACACACTGACAAGATGAAGAGGCAAACAAACACTGACAAGATGAAGAGGCAAACACACACTGACAAGATGAAGAGGCAAACACACACTGACAAGATGAAGAAGCAAACACACACTGACAAGATGAAGAAGCAAACACACACTGACAAGATGAAGAAGCAAACACACACTGACAAGATGAAGAGGCAAACACACACTGACAAGCTGAAGAAGCAAACACACACTGACAAGATGAAGAGGCAAACACAGACTGACAAGATGAAGAGGCAAACACACACTGACAAGATGAAGAGGCAAACACACACTGACAAGCTGAAGAAGCAAACACACACTGACAAGATGAAGAGGCAAACACACACTGACAAGATGAAGAGGCAAACAAACACTGACAAGATGAAGAGGCAAAGAAACACTGACAAGATGAAGAGGCAAACACACACTGACAAGCTGAAGAAGCAAACACACACTGACAAGATGAAGAGGCAAACACACACTGACAAGATGAAGAGGCAAACACACACTGACAAGATGAAGAGGCAAAGAAACACTGACAAGATGAAGAGGCAAAGAAACACTGACAAGATGAAGAGGCAAACACACACTGACAAGATGAAGAGGCAAACAAACACTGACAAGATGAAGAGGCAAACACACACTGACAAGATGAAGAGGCAAACAAACACTGACAAGATGAAGAGGCAAACAAACACTGACAAGATGAAGAGGCAAACAAACACTGACAAGATGAAGAGGCAAACACACACTGACAAGATGAATAGGCAAACACACACTGACAAGATGAAGAGGCAAACAAACACTGACAAGATGAAGAGGCAAACACACACTGACAAGATGAAGAGGAAACACACACTGACAAGATGAAGAGGCAAACACACACTGACAAGATGAAGAGGCAAACACACACTGACAAGATGAAGAGGCAAACACACACTGACAAGATGAAGAGGCAAACACACACTGACAAGATGAAGAGGCAAACACACACTGACAAGATGAAGAGGCAAACACACACTGACAAGATGAAGAGGCAAACACACACTGACAAGATGAAGAGGCAAAGAAACACTGACAAGATGAAGAGGCAAAGAAACACTGACAAGATGAAGAGGCAAACACACACTGACAAGATGAAGAGGCAAACACACACTGACAAGATGAAGAGGCAAACACACACTGACAAGATGAAGAGGCAAACACACACTGACAAGATGAAGAGGCAAACACACACTGACAAGATGAAGAGGCAAACAAACACTGACAAGATGAAGAGGCAAACACACACTGACAAGATGAAGAGGCAAACACACACTGACAAGATGAAGAGGCAAACACACACTGACAAGATGAAGAGGCAAACACACACTGACAAGATGAAGAGGCAAACACACACTGACAAAATGAAGAGGCAAAGAAACACTGACAAGATGAAGAGGCAAACACACACTGACAAGATGAAGAGGCAAACACACACTGACAAGATGAAGAGGCAAACACACACTGACAAGATGAAGAGGCTTTACCACAAAACGGTAGAAAGGGCAACACAAAATGGCAGTAAAACAGATTCCTCTCTCCGCATCTTCTCCCAATCCATAAGTTACCCAAGTGCCCATTTAGTAACGAGTAGCAGCACTTTAGGATGTGGCAGTCTCTTATCACGGGAAGCATAGCTACACTCTCGCTAAACCATGATTCCCAGTTCCTCCCACAAGATCTGTTTGCCAGGTAGGACAAGCGAGTGAGTGTATTGGGAAGGGTGAGGAGTGCATAAGGTTATTCTAGGCATTCACCCTGGGTGGATATTTAGGTATCCAAACCAGTTTGTATGGCTGTATACCTACTGATAAAGATAACCATCATGATTTGTAGAGCCCCAAGCTTAGACATTATGCAATATAGCCGGATCACGATAATGCGATATGTAGGAATAAGCTGGAACCAAACTGTACCTTGTACAACCATAGGCTTTATCCTCTACAAACATATGTAATAAACAAACACTAAAACTGGGTGCAAATAGAAATGCAACAGAATAAAACAATTCATTACTGAATCTATACAGGCAGCATTATGGTTTATATGACACTTACTAGTCTGTACAATGGCTGTGATTATACACTGGGTGACACATTAGTCCTCTGTTTTCTGCTGTTTCCGCAGGTCTCTCACCAGTGCTTCAGGGACAAAGCTGCAGATTCACACTGATCTGTAAAGATGCATCCGGGGAGCTCCTGGGGCACGGGGGGGACCAGCCTGACATCAGTGTGATACATAAGCAATCAGACAGGTGACATACAGGCCTGGGGAGAACTGAGCATGAGATGAGTGAGACCTGGGGAGAACTGAGCATGATATGAGTGAGGCCTGGGGAGAACTGAGCATGAGATGAGTGAGGCCTGGGGAGAACTGAGCATGAGATGAGTGAGGCCTGGGGAGAACTGAGCATGAGATGAGTGAGGCCTGGGGAGAACTGAGCATGAGATGAGTGAGGCCTAGGGAGAATTGAGCATGAGATGAGTGAGGCCTGGGGAGAACTGAGAATGAGATGAGTGAGGGCTGGGGAGAACTGAGCATGAGATGAGTGAGGGCTGGGGAGCACTGAGCATGAGATGAGTGAGGCCTGGGGAGAACTGAGCATGAGATGAGTGAGGCCTGGGGAGAACTGAGCATGAGATGAGTGAGGCCTGGGAAGAACTGAGCATGAGATGAGTGAGGCCTGGGGAGAAATGAGCATGAGATGAGTGAGGGCTGGGGAGAACTGAGCATGAGATGAGTGAGGGCTGGGGAGAACTGAGCATGAGATGAGTGAGGCCTAGGGAGAACTGAGCATGAGATGAGTGAGGCCTGGGAAGAACTGAGCATGAGATGAGTGAGGGCTGGGGAGAACTGAGCATGAGATGAGTGAGGCCTGGGGAGAGCTGAGTATGAGATGAGTGAGGGCTGGGGAGCACTGAGCATGAGATGAGTGAGGCCTGGGGAGAATTGAGCATGAGATGAGTGAGGCCTGGGGAGAACTGAGAATGAGATGAGTGAGGGCTAGGGAGAACTGAGCATGAGATGAGTGAGGGCTGGGGAGAACTGAGCATGAGATGAGTGAGGGCTGGGGAGCACTGAGCATGAGATGAGTGAGGCCTGGGGAGAATTCTAACCAAAGCCTGACAAAAAGACTGAACATCTGGCACATCCACCAGGCGTTTATGCAGCAAAATAGATAAAGCAGAAATTTGACCCTTCCGGGGCCTAGCAGACAAACCTTTCACCAGACCCTCCTGAAGAAAAGACAAAATCTTAGGAATACTAACTTTACTCCAAGAGGTAGCCCTTAGATTCAAACCAATACAGATATTTATGCTATATCTTGTAATAAATCTTTCTAGTCACAGGCTTACGCGCCTGAATCATAGTCTCAATAACCGACTCCGAAAAACCATGCTTAGATAGAATCAAGCGTTCAATCTCCAAGCAGTCAGCTTCAGAGAAATGAGATTTGGATGAAGGAACCCTGAAGTAGAAGGTCCTTCCTCAACGGAAGACTCCACGGTGGAGATGATGACATTTCCACCAGAACTGCATACCAGATCCTGCGAGGCCAAGCTAACGCAATGAGAATCACTGACACCCTCTCTTGCCTGATCCGAGGAAGAAGGGCAAATGGAGGAAACACTATGCCAGACTGAACTTCCAAGGAACTGCTAGAGCAACTAGTAAAACCGCTTGAGGATCTCTTGACCTCGAACCGTACTTCGGAAGCTTGGCATTGTGACGAGATGCCATAAGATCCAACTCTGGTTGACCCCACTTGAGAATCAAACTGGAAAACACCTCCGGATGAAGTTACCACTCCCCCGGATGAAAAGACTGTCTGCTCAGAAAATCCGCTTCCCAATTGTCCACCGCTGGAATGTGGATCACAGACAGACAACAATTGTGAGCCTCCGCTCACTGAATAATCCTGGCTACCTCCTTCATCGCCAAGGAACTCAGAGTTCCTCCTTGATGATTGATCTAAGCCACGGACGTTATATTGTCTGATAAACTGGGTTGAAGCCAACTGAGGCGAGGCCAGAAGAGCATTGAAGATTGCCCTCAGCTCTAAGACATTTATAGGAAGAACTGATTCCTCCCGAGTCCACAGACCCTGAACCTTCAGAGAACCTCAGAGAGCACCCCAACCCAGCAGACTGGCATCCGTGGTCACAATCACCCAGTAAGGCCTGCGAAAACAGGTTCCCTGGGAAAGAAGATCCTCCTGAGACAACCACCACGGAAGAGAATCTCTTGCCGCCTGATCTAAAACAATCCTTGGAGACAGATCCGTATAATCCCCATTCCACTGTCTCAGTATGCATAACTGCAGAGGTCTGAGATGAAACCGGGCAAACGGAATGATGTCCATGACTGAAACCATCAGGCCAATAACCTCCATACAATGGGCCGCAGAGGGGATGACTGAAGAGCCAGACATAAATTGAACATTTTTTACTTCCTTGCTTCTGTCAAAAAGATATTAATTTCCAGAGAATCTATAATGGTTCCCAAGAATACCACTCTTGTAGCCAGAATCAAGGAACTTTTTCCTAAATTCACCTTCCAACCGTGGGAGTGCAGAAAAGACAACAACAACTCCGTGTGGGAGTTTGCTGGTTGAAAAGATGGTGCCTGAACTAGAATGTTGTCCAGATAAGGAGCTACCGCAACCCCCTGCAATCTGAGAACTGCCAGCAACACACCCAGAACCTTTGAAAACTCCATGGGAGCTGTTGCAATACCAAAAGGAAGAGCCACAAGCTGAAAATATTTGTCTAGGAAAGCAAGTCTCAGAAACTTGTGATGATCCTTGTGAATGGGAATATGCAGATATGCATCCTTTAGATCAACTGTAGTCATGAACTGACCTTCTTGGACCAGAGGAAGAATTGACTGAATAGTTTCCATCTTGAAGGACCGGAACTCTGAGAAACTTGTTTACACACTTGAGATCCAGGATGGGTCTGAAGGTTCCCTCCTTTCTGGGAATGATAAACAGATTGGAATATAACCCTAGTCCCTACTCCTGAACTGGAACAAGAACGGTCACTCCCATGTCGGAAAATTCCTGAACACAACTTAAGAATGCCTCTTTTTTTATCTGATTTACAGATAACCTTGACAGATGAAACCTGCCCCTGGGAGGAAAAGTTTTGAACTCCAGCATGTATCCCTGGGACACAATATCTACCACCCAGGGATCTGGATCTGGGACTGATCCTGCTTGGAGGAGGAAGACTTACCAAAGAAGTTACGAAAGGAACGAAAATTACTCTGACGACCCTTCTGTTTATTTCTCCTATTCTGAGGAAGAGATTGACCCTTTCCTCCAGTGATATAAGAAATAATCTTAGCCAAACCAGGCCAAAACAAGGTCTTCCCCTTGTAAGGAATGGATAAAAGCTTAGATTTAGATGATACATCCGCAGACCAAGACTTTAATTATAAAGCCCTGCGCGCCAGAACAGCAAAGCCGGAAATTTTTGCTCCCAACTTGATGACCTGTAAAGAAGCATCCGCAATAAAAGAATTAGCCAATTTTAAAGCCTTAATTCTATCCTGAATTTCCTCCAGAGGAGATTCCTGTTGAATAGAATCAGAGAATGCATCAAACCAATATGCAGCCGCTCTGGTAAATGTCGGAATACACGCAGCAGGTTGCCATTGGGACCTCTGGTGAACATACATCCTTTTAAGTAAAGCTTCTAACTTATCCATGTGATGCTTAAAAGAACAACTATCCTCAATAGGAATAGTGGTCCTCTTAGCTAAAGTGGAAATAGCTCCCTCTACTTTAGGAACCATCTGCCAAGATTCCTTAAAAGAGTCCGCAATAGGAAACGTCTTCCTAAAAATAGGAGAAGGAGAAAAAGGAATTCCAGGCTTCTCCCATTCCCATGCAATAATTTCTGAAACACGATCTGGAACAGGAAAAACTTCCGCCACAGAAGGAACCGCAAAGAATTTGTTAAGTTTAGTAGCCTTCTTGGGAGTAACTATAATCGTCAAATCAGAGTCATCCAAAGTAGCCAAAACCTTCCCGAGTAACCAACGGAGGTGCTCCAGCTTAAATCTGAAAGAAACAACCTCAGAATCAGCCAAAGGAGTCACACTATCAGAATCTGAAATTTCACCTTCAGACGCTACTGAAATATCCTCTTCCTCAGTCCTATGGGAAGAAACATTAGAAATATCTGCAACGGAATCAGGACTCATTTTACGCTTACCCTGCAATACAGGAAAAGCGGACAAAGCCTCAGATACAGCAGAGGATATATGAGTAGCCATATCCTGTAAAGAAAAAACAACCTGAGACGAAACGCAGGGCACTGCATGTGAAGATTGGGATGAATGTTGAGAAAGCTGTGTTACAGCTTGAACAGGAGGTTCCTGAACAACATTCTCTTGAGAAAATAAAGGCTCTGTATCAAAAAAGCATATCCCTATACTGTAAGGTTCTCTCTATACATGAGGAACAGAAAGGGATAGGTGGCTCTACATTAGCGTCTAGACATAAATTGCAGGTAACAGCTTGCAAGTCCTCTTGGTCCATTTTACACACAGATTAAACAAAAAACCTAAATTTGTTTGAAAAAATTATAATAAAAATAAAACGTTACTGTTTCTTTAAAAAACGTTCCAAAAAACAAACAGCCCTGAGCCCTTACAAGCACCTCTACATCTATCAACCCCAACTAAGGTGCTTAGCCAGCCTCCTAAAGAAACTCTAAAACAATCTCACTCTCAAACCGCTCCCACGAAGATATCCGGTATCGCAGCAGCAGCTGAACAACCTCTCACTGACGAAGCCAAAACAATACTGAAAGGAAGAGCGTGCAACCCTCGTGCCAAACAAACCAAACTCCGCCCATCGTGGGCGTTTACACAACCTCCCGGTCGGCATGACAGTATCAAAGTAAAACACTGCCGGGAGGAAAATACAGAGGACTCAAAATGTTTACTGAAGCTGCCTGTCAGTAAAACGCTACTAGCGTTTTAAACACACACACTAGCCAAATACAATGCCTAGTAAAAAGAGCCACAAAACAGCCTCAGCTGCAAAATACACAGTGGTGCCCCACAACACTGCCAAGAGTTAAATAAAAACTGAACAGTCAGAAAATGAACCCCCTAAGTGCCATGTCTATCTAAGAACAGCACTTACCTCAAAAAAAAGGCTGAATAAACTTACTCAGACTTTTTAAAAGAAGGGCAGCATAAACTACATGGGAGACGCAGAGGGGATTATACCCCCCAAGTTCCCAAATGCTCAAAAGCCACCATTGCTCTACTGAAGAGACTAACATGGACTGCAGCTATATCCCAGAAAAAAGTCAGAGCAGCTTGCCCTGCTTTAAAAATAAACTCTTGATAGAAGATTCAGACACCTACTTTACCACCTCCTTGCAACTACAAGCAAAGAGAATGACTGGGGGTTGTGGGTAAGGGGAGTGGTATTTACCAGCTTTTGCTGTGGTGCTCTTTGCCTCCTCCTGCAGGCCAGGAGTGATATTCCCAATAGTAATTACGATGATCTGCGGACTCACCGTGTCATTCAAAAGAAATACCGGTATTATCAGCAAGTTAGTATCCACTTTCCTCTAACTTACCAATTAGAAGCGCTGACTCAATCACACAGGCAACAGAACACTCACCATGTCAGATTGTTGCACTTGCATGCTAACTGCTTCCACCCTCCTGTGCTCCTATTTGGCGTCCCACACTCTAAAAGTACTGAGCTACTACACCAACAGTCAGAGGCGTAACTAGAAACCACCGGGCCCAGGTGCAAGAATCTAAGAAGGGCCCACCCTCACCCCTTCCCCCTCCAAAAAAGGTAAATTTGATACATATCTTTTTTTTTAACGTTTAAAATGTGAATCAGATTACGTCTGCAAAAGGAGGTACCCTGTGCCCACAGTCTGTGAGATGGTCTGACCCCCTATTACTGTATATAGTGACACTGTTTAACCAACCAGTACTGTATATAGTCAGTTAGTGACACAGTCTGTAATCTGCCGGTGAGATGGCTGGCCTGACCCTACCTGCCCCAGTACTTTATAAAGGGACCACAGTAGTCTGTGACATGGTCCAGCCCCCCCCGTACTGTATATAAGTGGTACTGTATAGACTGACACTCTTTACCCCCCGCCCCCCATGCTGTAGTAACAAGGTCTGTAATTTGCTGGTTCCACAAACATACACACACAGTCACATACATACACACACACACATATATACATAAATACACACACAGTCACATACATACACATACATACATACACACACACACACACACATATATACACACACATTCACATACATACACTCAGTCACATACATACACACACACATACATATATACACACACATTCACATACATACATACACACATTCACATACATACATACACACACATACATGCATAAATAAACACACAGTCACTTACATACATACACACACATACATGCATAAATAAACACACAGTCACATACATACATACACACATATACATGCATAAATAAACACACAGACACACACACACATAAACACCAATGGGCAAAACAGAAACACTAACCCCTGTAGTCAGAGACACTAGTGAAGCATCACATCATACTCGCATGATATCAGTGCAGGCAGTGGCATGTCAACGTTTTTTATTTAATTTTTTTTTTTAAGCTGGACCCTCCCCCTCGGGGGCCCGGTTGCAGTTGAGAGCTCTGCACCCCCTGTGGTTCCGCCCCTGCCTCCAGTTCCCGCATTCTGCATTTTAGTGCGGGAACTAAAGAGGCAATAATGCAGTTTAAAATAAATTAAAAACACTTGGTATGGCATGCAGAGGTTCCGGTGTAAATAGATAGCATAGATAACTTACCGATTATAGGCCGCACCCCTAATTTAAAGATTTAAATCAGGGGAAAAAAGTACGACCTATACTTGGAACAATACAGTATTTTTAAACTACAGCTGAGCCTTGCAGTGTCTATTTTCTTCTCTCTGATTCTTTTTGGACTATGTGTCAGGACTACACTCATGTGGGTCATGTGTGTCAGGTCTGTATTTATTGGTTAGTGTGCTAGGTATGCAGTTGTATTTATGGGCCATGTGCGTCAGGTCTGCGCATGTATTTATGGCTCATGTGTGTCAGGTCTGCACGTGTATTTATGGGTGATGTGTGTCAGGTCTGCACCTGTATTTATGGGTGATGTGCGTCAGGTCTGCACCTGTATTTATGGGTGATGTGTGTCAGGTCTGCACCTGTATTTATGGGTGATGTGTGTCAGGTCTGCACCTGTATTTATGGGTGATGTGCGTCAGGTCTGCGCGTGTATTTATGGGTGATGTGCGTCAGGTCTGCGCGTGAATTTATGGGTGATGTGTGTCAGGTCTGTGCGTGAATTTATGGGTGATGTGTGTCAGGTCTGTGCGTGAATTTATGGGTCATGTGTGTCAGGTCTGCGCCTGTATTTATGGGTGATGTGTGTCAGGTCTGCGCCTGTATTTATGGGTCATGTGCGTCAGGTCTGCGCGTGTATTTATGGGTGATGTGTGTCAGGTCTGTGCGTGTATTTATGGGTCATGTGTGTCAGGTCTGCGCCTGTATTTATGGGTCATGTGTGTCAGGTCTGCGCCTGTATTTATGGGTGATGTGTGTCAGGTCTGCGCCTGTATTTATGGGTCATGTGCGTCAGGTCTGCGCCTGTATTTATGGGTGATGTGTGTCAGGTCTGTGCGTGTATTTATGGGTCATGTGCGTCTGGTCTGTGCGTGTATTTATGGGTCATGTGCGTCAGGCCTGCGCGTGTATTTATGGGTGATGTGCGTCAGGTCTGTGCGTGTATTTATGGGTGATGTGCGTCAGGCCTGCGCGTTTATTTATGGGTGATGTGTGTCAGGTCTGCGCGTGTATTTATGGGTGATGTGTGTCAGGTCTGCGCGTGTATTTATGGGTGATGTGCGTCAGGTCTGCGCGTGTATTTATGGGTGATGTGCGTCAGGTCTGCGCGTGTATTTATGGGCCATGTGCGTCAGGTCTGCGCGTGTATTTATGGGCCATGTGCGTCAGGTCTGCGCGTGTATTTATGGGTGATGTGCGTCAGGTCTGTGCGTGTATTTATGGGTCATGTGTGTCAGGCCTGCGCGTGTATTTATGGGTCATGTGCGTCAGGTCTGTGCGTGTATTTATGGGTCATGTGTGTCAGGTCTGCGCGTGTATTTATGGGTGATGTGTGTCAGGTCTGCGCGTGTATTTATGGGTGATGTGCGTCAGGTCTGCGCGTGTATTTATGGGTCATGTGCGTCAGGCCTGCGCGTGTATTTATGGGTCATGTGCGTCAGGTCTGCGCGTGTATTTATGGGTGATGTGCGTCAGGTCTGCGCGTGTATTTATGGGTCATGTGTGTCAGGCCTGCGCGTGTATTTATGGGTCATGTGCGTCAGGTCTGCGCGTGTATTTATGGGTGATGTGCGTCAGGTCTGCGCGTGTATTTATGGGTGATGTGCGTCAGGTCTGCGCGTGTATTTATGGGTCATGTGTGTCAGGCCTGCGCGTGTATTTATGGGTCATGTGCGTCAGGTCTGCGCGTGTATTTATGGGTGATGTGTCAGGTCTGCGGCTGTATTTATGGGTCATGTGCGTCAGGTCTGTGTGTGTATTTATGGGTCATGTGTGTCAGGTCTGCGCGTGTATTTTTGGGTCATGTGCGTCAGTCCTGCGCGTGTATTTTTGGGTCATGTGCGTCAGGCCTGCGCATGTATTTTTGGGTCATGTGCGTCAGGCCTGCGCATGTATTTTTGGGTCATGTGCGTCAGGCCTGCGCGTGTATTTATGGGTCATGTGTGTCAGGTCTGCATGTATATTTATTTCCCGTATGTGTGTCAAGTCTCTTTTTATAACACAGATCCATAAAACCCTCAGTCCTGGACAACCACGATGGGACATACCATGTGTCATACACCCCCACAAATCCAGGAGAGCTTTCTGTCGGTGTGCGTGTGAGAGGCCGGCATATACAGGCAAGTGACCAGCACAGCATACACATTTATTACTTATCCTGCTGATCATGTAACTCTGTATAATGACCCCTCCCCATATCTGTGCAGGGCTCACCATTCACAGTGACAGTGCAGGGCCGGTCTCGCCAGCACCCGGGGATCTTCCATTGCTGCACCTTCTGTTCCAGTGAAGGGCAAAAAGATGCACGCTGCGGCTGTGGGGGCACTATGCCTGGTATGAAAGGGAAATACCAAACAAATACCTTTCTCCTGCTCTTGTTAGGAAACATAGCTCTTACTCATCTATAATAAAGCTAACAGCACCTTCATTATCCTCCCACCAGAAACCGATTCATAAACACCTTTATTTATGTAAATACACAATACTTCCTAATATAGCCATAGGGCATGTCCCATAGCACCTAACGGCTAGAGTGCAAGCTTCTCGGCTCATCCACCTTGTGAGACACAGAGCCCAGGAGGTCAGCTTCTTAACTCTTCTTCTCACACACAAACAAGGTTATGCTCCCCACCTTGTGACAGACAGAGCCCAGGAGGTCAGCTTCTTAACTCTTCTTCTCACACACAAACAAGGTTTTGCTCCTCCCCTTGTGAGACACAGAACCCAGGAAGTCAGCTTCTTAACTCTTCTTCTCACACACAAACAAGGTTATGCTCCTCCCCTTGTGAGACACAGAACCCAGGAAGTCAGCTTCTTAACTCTTCTTCTCACACACAAACAAGGTTTTGCTCCTCCCCTTGTGAGACACAGAACCCAGGAAGTCAGCTTCTTAACTCTTCTTCTCATACACAAACAAGGTTATGCTCCTCCCCTTGTGACAGACAGAGCCCAGGAGGTAAGATTCACAGCTCCTCCTATCACACACAAACAAGGTTATGCTCCCTACCTTGTGACACACAGATCACAGGAGGTCAGCTTCACAGCTCCTCCTATCACACACAAACAAGGTTACGCTCCTCCCCTTGTGAAACACAGAGCCCAGGATTTAAGCTTCACAGCTCCTCCTATCACCCACAAACAAGGTTATGCTCCTCTCCTTGTGACACACAGAGCCCAGGAGGTAAGCTTCACAGCTCCTCCTATCGCACACAAACAAGGTTACGCTCCTCTCCTTGTGACACACAGAGCCCAGGAGGTAAGCATTACAGCTCCTCCTATCACACACAAACAAGGTTACGCTCCTCCCCTTGACACACACAGAGCCGAGGAGATAAGCATCACAGTTACTCCTATCACACACAAACAAGGTTATGCTCCTCCCCTTGTGACATACAGAGCCCAAGGCGAGAGCATCTCAGCTAGTCCTTACACACCATTTTCTGGGCATGTACTTATCTCCTACTAATGCACAGACATAAGAATATGTAGCATAAATCAAACCTCTCTGCTGCTACTAATACACACGGCTCAGTACAAGTACCTACTGCTATTAATACACACAGCTCAGTATATGTACCTACTGCTACTAATACACACACAGCTCAGTACGTGTACCTACTGCTACTAATACACACACAGCTCAGTACGTGTACCTACTGCTACTAATACACACACAGCTCAGTACGTGTACCTACTGCTACTAATACACACACAGCTCAGTACGTGTACCTACTGCTACTAATACACACACAGCTCAGTACGTGTACCTACTGCTACTAATACACACACAGCTCAGTACGTGTACCTACTGCTACTAATACACACACAGCTCAGTACGTGTACCTACTGCTACTAATACACACACAGCTCAGTACGTGTACCTACTGATACTAATACACACACAGCTCAGTACGTGTACCTACTGATACTAATACACACACAGCTCAGTACGTGTACCTACTGCTACTAATACACACACAGCTCAGTACGTGTACCTACTGCTACTAATACACACACAGCTCAGTACGTGTACCTACTGCTACTAATACACACACAGCTCAGTACGTGTACCTACTGCTATTAATACACACACAGCTCAGTACGTGTAACTACTGCTACTAATACACACACAGCTCAGTACGTGTACCTACTGCTATTAATACACACACAGCTCAGTACGCGTAACTACTGCTACTAATACACACACAGCTCAGTACGTGTACCTACTGCTACTAATACTCACACAGCTCAGTACGTGTACCTACTGCTACTAATTACACACACAGCTCAGTACGTGTACCTACTGCTACTAATACACACACAGCTCAGTACGTGTACCTACTGCTACTAATACACACACAGCTCAGTACGTGTACCTACTGCTACTAATACACACAGCTCAGTACGTGTACCTACTGCTATTAATACACACACACAGCTCAGTACGTGTACCTACTGCTACTAATACACACACAGCTCAGTACGTGTACCTACTGCTACTAATACACACACAGCTCAGTACGTGTACCTACTGCTACTAATACTCACACAGCTCAGTACGTGTACCTACTGCTACTAATACACACAGCTCAGTACGTGTACCTACTGCTATTAATACACACACAGCTCAGTACGTGTACCTGCTGTTACTAATACACACACAGGTCAGTACATGTACCTACTGTTACTAACACACACAGCTTAGTATGTGTACCTACTGCTACTAATACACACACAGCTCAGTATGTGTACCTACTGCTACTAATACACACACAGCTCAGTACGTGTACCTCTCTGCTGCTTCCTAATATGCACATATGATGGTTAATTCATATGTATCTCCTTTCTCTTTAGGTGGGTACAAGGGCTGTGGTCATGGCCACAAGGGGCACCCAGGCCGCTCCCACTGGTCATGCTGTGGTTGCACTGTTGAGAAATCAGAGTGTAGGGGTGTTAAGGACACGCCTCCACGGAGCCTGCTCAGGACAGTAGCATTGTGATGGGGATTCGTTTGGGGTTCTGTGGCCCCCAGTCACTACCTCAGGATATTTGTGAAAGTTCCAAGCATGCACAGTTGTAGACAAACAGCTAAAAGGAGTTTAAAACAGACCTATACCGAGCAGAGACTTCCTGCAAGACGATTTACTAATGAACATTAACATAAAACAAGTCGTTATGGTGACTGTTCTTCAAGGCTAAAGCAGAGATTGTCATTGTCAGATCTCAGAGACAGGTGCTACTGTATATGGAACAGAACAAGTTGGCACCTTGTTGGGTGCGTTACCCATAACACATTTTACAAGTGTTAAGGGGACAATGCTAACTACATGTTTAAACACATAGCTAACATCCTGCTCACTAAAACCAGCACATATCTGCTCCAGATAAGACCTGGGACTGGCAGCTACATGTGTATGCTGCGGAGCTGTAAAGCACTGTAGATGCAGAGTGGTCAAAGGGACATTAAAGGGACAGTGTACTGTAATTTTTTCCCAATGATCCTTTTTACCTGCTGGAGTGTAATAAATCATTTACAAATAGCCCATTTACCTTTATTTTCTCATTTGAAATAGCTGTTTTTACCTGTTGTATCTTCACATAGTGAATATTTCTGTATGTAAATAATGGTTACAAAAGAAAACTATGTAAACAACAAAATGTATGCTAACCTGATAAATTTCTTTCTTTCCTGGTATGGAGAGTCCATTAACCCCTTAACGACCGACGACGTATGCCATACGTCCTCAAAAAAAAAAGCACTTAACGACCGAGGACGTATGGCATACGTCGTCGGTTTAACAGAGCACTGGAACGATCGAAATCGCTTCCAGCTGCTCTAACAGTATTGCAGGCTTGCCTTGAGGTCTAGGCATCCTGCAATACTGTTCCCGAGTGCCGGGACCGGATTGATCACTCCCCCCACGAGTGATCACTTCCGGTTTCGCTCCACGTGGAGCCCGGCAGTGTTTCAGAGCATCGGAAGCGATCGGACACGCTTCCGATGCTCTGCTTGTGTGCTAAGTGCCTCGGTGGGTCGAGGCACTTAGTTAGTTATAAATAAAAGTAAAAAATAAATAAAAACGTATATATAAAAAAAAAAGCCCTAAATAGCCCTCCCCCTTCACTAGGCATCCAAGATGGCGATGCCCAGTGCATCATGGGGCCTCTGGGGGTGTCCCTAGCCTGCCTCATCATAGGGGCAAGCTAGGGTCACAAAAAAAAAAAATAATAATAATAAAATACCCCATTTGTCTGATCATGTCAATATTTGTAAATATTGACACTGATCAGTGTGGATCTCCCTCCCTCTCCTCACTTGCGATTTTGCTGGAGAGAGAGAGAGACCTGTTTTTTTGCAGAGAGAGATTTAATTCTTTTATTTGTTAAAAAAATATAGAACCAAAGGCTCTTTTCAGAGCCATTAACCCCTAGCTTGCCAGTGATCACTATAAATCACTGGCATTAGCATAGCTGCACTTTTTTTTGCTGTCTGTGCATTTTTTTAGGGGTTAATTTTTTTTGTTGTAATTTTTTAAAAATCCAGAGGCTCTTTTCAGAACCATTTAGTTAATTTAATTTTCAGAGCCATTAACCCCTAGCTTGCCAGTGATCGCTATAAATCACTGTCAGTAGCATAGCTGTACTTTTTTGCTGTCTGTGCATTTTTTTAGGGGTTAATTTTGTTGTTGTAATTTTTTAAAAATCCAGAGGCTCTTTTCAGAACCATTTAGTTAATTTAATTTTCAGAGCCATTAACCCCTAGCTTGCCAGTGATCGCTATAAATCAGTGGCAGTAGCATAGCTGTACTTTTTTGCTGTCTGTGCATTTTTTTAGGGGTTAATTTTGTTGTTGTAATTTTTTAAAAATCCAGAGGCTCTTTTCAGAACCATTTAGTTAATTTAATTTTCAGAGCCATTAACCCCTAGCTTGCCAGTGATCGCTATAAATCACTGGCAGTAGCATAGCAGTACTTTTTTGCTAGTTTATTTAGTTAATTAATTTAGTTAATTAATTTAATTTAAAAAAATTTAGTACATTTTTTCTGTGACAGATACAAAAATGTCACAGAAAATATATAGTGCTGAGGAGGCGTATGCCATCCTTGCGTCAGAGTCAGATGCCTCTATGTCTGACTCAGACCCCAATTTTGACCCTGCCATGTGCTCAGATACATCATTAGATGCAGTCTCAACTGATAGTGATGTATCTGTGGCTGCTAGACCCCCTACCAGCCCCCCTGCCAGCCCCCCTGCTAGAAGGAGGTGTGTTGCTGCCATTGCTGCTGAAGAGTGGGTAACACCTCATCTCCAGAGGCCAGATATCCCACCCTTCACAGCAAATGCTGGCATAAATATAGATGTGGCAGGTTTTAGCCCCCAGCAGTTTCTGGAAGTGTTTCTGGGCGATGATGTATTGGGGAACATTGTCTCCCAAACTAATTTATATGCCCATCAGTTCCGTGCTGCAAAGCCTGGAACATATTTGGCAAAGCAGCAATGGGCCCCCATCAATGTGCCAGAATTCAAAAAATTCTGGGCATTGACCATGCTGATGGGCATCATAAAGAAACCCTCCATTCGCTCCTACTGGAGTACTAGCCCCATCTGCTCTACCCCCATTTTCTCCCAGATTATGTCGAGGAAGAGGTATGAAATGATTCTGCATTTCATGCACTTCAGCAACAACAGCCTGTGCCCCCCTAGGGAGCATCCCCAATTTGACAGGCTGTATAAAATCCGCCCCCTGATAACCCACTTTTCTGCCAGGTTTGCAGAGGCTTATACACCTGGAAGGAATATGTGCGTTGATGAATCCCTAATGAAGTATAAGGGAAGGCTGGGATTCAAGCAGTTTATTCCTTCCAAGCGCTCCAGATATGGGGTAAAGGTGTATAAGCTCTGTGACAGCGAGAATGGGTATACTCAGGCCTTCCGGGTGTATGAGGGAAAGGATAGCCAACTTGACCCTCCAGGTTGCCCAGAACATATGGGAACCACTGGCAACCACTGGCAAGATTGTCTGGGACCTGATATTACCCCTAATGAACAAAGGGTATCACTTGTACTTAGACAATTTTTATACAAGTGTCCTTTTGTTCAAGCTACTGTATTGCTTTGATACAGTAGCTTGCGGTACAATTAAAAAGAACCGCGCAGGTTTCCCAGGACAGCTTGTACGCACCCAGCTACGAAGGGGGGAGACCTCAGCTCTGCGCCAAGAGGAGCTGTTGGCACTGAAGTACAGAGACAAGAAGGATGTATACTTCTTACCACCATCCACACAGAGAGGACGGTGGCGGTTTCTGTACGTGGCAGAGCTGAGATCATAAGGAAGCCAGTGTGCATCAAGTCTTATAACCGGCATATGGGTGGGGTTGATCTGGCTGATCAGCTGCTGCAGCCCTACCTAATTATGCGGAAGACAAGGGCCTGGTACAAAAAGGTTGCAATTTACCTAATGCAGATTGCAACCCACAACGCTTTTTTGTTGTTCAAAAAAGCAAACCCCAGAGTTAAAAAGACTTTTTTACAGTTTCAGCTCCAGGTTATTACGGGGATTTTGTACCATGATGCACCTGCTCCCCGGGCGGTGATGGGAGAGAGCAGAAACCACAAAAAAAATGCAGAGTCTGTACCAAGAGGGGGAAGAGAAGGGACACCATATATCACTGTCCTGATTGCCCTGGACAGCCTGCACTCTGCATTGGGGACTGCTTCAAGCGGTACCATACAATGGTCAATTTTTTAAAAAATAAATACATTTGCTGTTATATATATATATATATATTTTTTTTTTTGGTTATGTTTACAGTTAGATGTTTTTTTGTTTTTTTTACTTTTACTGTGCCAGATTTTTACATTTCACTACTCTATTTTTTTCTAAAATTGGGCCTGTTTTTTTTTTTTTAACCAAAACCCCTGTCAAACCTATGCATGGGGGACATAGGTGTTCTCAGGGTGCCTTGCAGAAAACAACCTGAAGTATGTTTTTGTAATAACTTAAAACAGTCTCTCCTAAATCATAGTCAAAAAGCAATGTGTGTGTAAAAATGAAAATTATAATACAGGTACTAAGGGAGGCGCTAAAAAAGCCAAAGGTATCAAGCACTTATAAAATTTAATAAAAACACATATACATACAATGTCATATATAAAAGGGGACGTCTCCCCAAAACGAATACTACTATTTAATTACTTAAAATACTAAAAAATACAATTGATATACATTCCCACAGATAAAAAACATACAGTCTGTATAGAGCAATCCCAATCAGTTCGTTATAATAAGGTCAGAGAGAAATGTCTTTTCTCCATATAAAAAGTAACTGAGTATACGGCCAGCGTTTCACTAGTCAAATACCACCAAGCTGCCAAATTGATAGACCAATTGCTGCCAAACAGTGTAAGTAGATAATTATATACTTGCAATTCCAAAGTCCTCTTACTGTGTAAGATATCACTTTAGCAAAACATTCAGCCGTGTACTTTACCAGATCCTTATACGTGAGGTGGATGTCTTTTCCCCTCGCCCGGTATTCACCTCGAGCGGGGCCGACTGAAACTTTCTGGCGTCTGACGTCACTGAAAGATGTTCCGGTTTAGGAGAAGAAGCCGATTCCTGCGCTTACTTCTATGACCTGTAGTCACGGTCCTCTCAGATGAGAGGGATTGGATACTGTACAATGTGAATGATATCCCAGAATTGCTGCCAAACAAGATGATTTACTCCTATTTAGGAGAAAATAGTTCCAAAATTTATAACCCGGGTTATTAAGTAGGATATGTAAATTGTTGTCACAGAAATAAAAACAATAACACTGCCAACACACGACGCGTTTCGCCCTCCTATGGGCTTTATCAAGATACAACTATCAACTATCTTGATAAAGCCCATAGGAGGGCGAAACGCGTCGTGTGTGTTGGCAGTGTTGTTTTTATTTCTGTGACAACAATTTACATATCCTACTTAATAACCCGGGTTATACATTTTGGAACTATTTTCTCCTAAATAATAATAAATCATCTTGTTTGGCAGCAATTCTGGGATATCATTCACATTGCCCAGTATCCAATCCCTTGCGTGCTATAAGCACTAAGTGCAGGGCTCATCTGAGAGGACCGTGACTACAGGTTATAGAAGTAAGCGCAGGAATCGGCTTCTTCTCCTAAACCGGAACATCTTTCAGTGACGTCAGACGCCAGAAAGTTTCAGTCGGCCCCGCTCGAGGTGAATACCGGGCGAGGGGAAAAGACATCCACCTCACGTATAAGGATCTGGTAAAGTACACGGCTGAATGTTTTGCTAAAGTGATATCTTACACAGTAAGAGGACTTTGGAATTGCAAGTATATAATTATCTACTTACACTGTTTGGCAGCAATTGGTCTATCAATTTGGCAGCTTGGTGGTATTTGACTAGTGAAACGCTGGCCGTATACTCAGTTACTTTTTATATGGAGAAAAGACATTTCTCTCTGACCTTATTATAACGAACTGATTGGGATTGCTCTATACAGACTGTATGTTTTTTATCTGTGGGAATTTATATCAATTGTATTTTTTAGTATTTTAAGTAATTAAATAGTAGTAGAAGTCCCCTTTTATATATGACATTGTATGTATATGTGTTTTTATTAAATTTTATAAGTGCTTGATACCTTTGGCTTTTTTAGCGCCTCCCATAGTACCTGTATTATTCTCTTTTATTTTAGACAATTGTAGGGATATTTGTCTTTTTAAGGGGGTGTTTGGTTATCTATTTGGCCTAGCGCACCTATCTCTCCCTTTTACTTCACATAAAAATGAAAATTGAAAAATTACCACCATACACTTTCTCCAATTTTTTGGGCTAAAACGGTTGCTTCAAAGGCATCAAAGCACACCATATACAATACCTTGGGGTGTCAACATTTAAAAAATATACACTTTGAATGCAATAAATAAAAGTGGGGTATGCGATAGGCCCCAAACTAAAGATAGGCCTATCAGAAGAAATACTCTCATTTTTAATAACTAAAATCACAAGTCATAAAATTGTAACATAACCTTCCCAAAATCCTGACAAACCTATGCATGGGGGGCATAGGTGTACTCAGGGTGCCTTGCAGAAAACAACCTGAAGTATTCTTTTGCAATAACTTACAACAATCTCTCCTAAATCATAGTCAAAAAGCAATGTGTCTGTAAAAATGAAAATTGAAAAATTACCACCATACACTTTCTCCAATTTTTTGGGCTAAAACGGTTGCTTCAAAGGCATCAAAGCACACCATATACAATACCTTGGGGTGTCAACATTTAAAAAATATACACTTTGAATGCAATAAATAAAAGTGGGGTATGCGATAGGCCCCAAACTAAAGATAGGCCTATCAGAAGAAATACTCTCATTTTTAATAACTAAAATCACAAGTCATAAAATTGTAACATAGCCTTCCCAAAATCCTGACAAACCTATGCATGGGGGGCATAGGTGTACTCAGGGTGCCTTGCAGAAAACAACCTGAAGTATTCTTTTGCAATAACTTACAACAATCTCTCCTAAATCATAGTCAAAAAGCAATGTGTCTGTAAAAATGAAAATTGAAAAATTACCACCATACACTTTCTCCAATTTTTTGGGCTAAAACGGTTGCTTCAAAGGCATCAAAGCACACCATATACAATACCTTGGGGTGTCAACATTTAAAAAATATACACTTTGAATGCAATAAATAAAAGTGGGGTATGCGATAGGCCCCAAACTAAAGATAGGCCTATCAGAAGAAATACTCTCATTTTTAATAACTAAAATCATGTAACATAACCTTCCCAAAATCCTGGCAAACCTATGCATGGGGGGCATAGGTGTACTCAGGGTGCCTTGCAGAAAACAACCTGAAGTATTCTTTTGCAATAACTTACAACAGTCTCTCCTAAATCATAGTAAAAAAGCAATGTGTCTGTAACAATGAAAATTGAAAAATTACCACCATATACTTTCTCCAATTTTTTGGGCTAAAACGGTTGCATCAAAGTCATCAAACCACTCCATGTATAATACGTTGGGGTGTCAACTTTTTAAATATAATCACATTTATGGAAAACAAATAAATTGGGGTATGTTAAAAGACCCCCAAAAAAGACGATAGGCAAAGAAAATATGTTAAATGTGAAAAAAAATCACAAACACATGTCAGACATTTGGCATTGCACCGCCCAAACAAGCCACCAAACCTATGCATAGGTGGTATCACTGAACTCAGGAGATGTTGGTGACCACATATTGGTGTCTTATTTGGAAGTAACACATAACAGGAACTGAGAATCCATGCCTAAAGTACAATGTGTGTGAAAAATAACACAAAAAAATGACTACCCAAAAGTTTGACAAAGACTGGTGGTTAAATAAGTTCATGGAAAGTGTAAAAATACCAGCATTTCAAATACCCTAGGGGGTCTACTTCTCAAAAATATATGGTTTTATGGGGGTAAATTTCATTGGCCGGCTTCAGAAATGTCCCAAATAGGACATGGGTGCATGATGACCGATGTGAAAATTCCAAGTTGAAAAACTGGAATGCGCTTCCTAAAAATAAGGCCTTCGAGCCCCCAGAGAACCCAACACACCTATACATGGGTGGTATCACTGTACTCAGAAGATGTTGTTGAACACATATTGAGGTGTTTTTTGGCAGTAACACATAACAGGAACTGAGAATCCATGCCTAAAGTACAATGCGTGTGAAAAATAACACAAAAAAATGACTACCCAAAAGTTTGACAAAGACTGGTGGTTAAATAAGTTCATGGAAAGTGTGAAAATACCAGCATTTCAAATACCCTAGGGGGTCTACTTCTCAAAAATATATGGTTTTATGGGGGTAAATTTCATTGGCCGGCTTCAGAAATGTCCCAAATAGGACATGGGTGCATGATGACCGATGTGAAAATTCCAAGTTGAAAAACTGGAATGCGCTTCCTAAAAATAAGGCCTTCTAGCCCCCAGAGAACCCAACACACCTATACATGGGTGGTATCACTGTACTCAGGAGATGTTGTTGAACACATATTGAGGTGTTTTTTGGCAGTAACACATAACAGGAACTGAGAATCCATGCCTAAAGTACAATGTGTGTGAAAAATAACAAAAAAACATAATTTATGCTTACCTGATAAATTCCTTTCTCCTGTAGTGTAGTCAGTCCACGGGTCATCCATTTCTTATGGAATATTTCTCTTCCTAACAGGAAACTGCAAGAGAATTACCCAGCAGAGCTTGCTATATAGCTCCTCCCCTCACCTGTCATACTCAGTCATTCGACCAAGCATACGAGAAAGGAGGAACCATAGGGTACAGTGGTGACTGGAGTTTAATTAAAATTTAGACCTGCCGTAAAAACAGGGCGGGCCGTGGACTGACTACACTACAGGAGAAAGGAATTTATCAGGTAAGCATAAATTATGTTTTCTCCTGTTAAGTGTAGTCAGTCCACGGGTCATCCATTACTTATGGAATACCAATACCAAAGCTAAAGTACACGGATGAAGGGAGGGACAAGGCAGGAACATTAAACAGAAGGAACCACTGCCTGAAGTACCTTTCTCCCAAACACAGCCTCCGAGGAAGCAAAAGTGTCAAATTTGTAAAATTTTGAAAAAGTGTGAAGCGAAGACCAAGTTGCAGCCTTGCAAATCTGTTCAACAGAGGCCTCATTTTTAAAGGCCCAGGTGGAAGCCACAGCTCTAGTAGAATGAGCTGTAATCCATTCAGGGGGCTGCTGTCCAGCAGTCTCATAGGCTAATCGTATTATGCTACGAAGCCAAAAAGAGAGAGAGGTAGCCGAAGCCTTTTGACCTCTCCTCTGTCCAGAGTAAACGACAAACAGGGAAGAAGTTTGACGAAAATCCTTAGTTGCCTGCAAATAGAATTTCAGGGCACGGACTACGTCCAGATTATGCAAAAGTCGTTCCTTCTTTGAAGAAGGGTTAGGACACAGAGATGGAACAACAATCTCTTGATTGATATTCTTGTTAGTAACTACCTTAGGTAAGAACCCAGGTTTAGTACGCAGAACTACCTTGTCTGAATGGAAAATCAGATAAGGAGAATCACAATGTAAGGCAGATAACTCAAAGACTCTCCGAGCCGAGGAAATAGCCATCAAAAACAGAACTTTCCAAGATAACAACTTGATATCAATGGAATGAAGGGGTTCAAATGGAACGCCTTGAAGAACATTAAGAACTAAGTTTAAGCTCCACGGCGGAGCAACAGACTTAAACACAGGCTTAATCCTAGTTAAAGCCTGACAGAAAACCTGAACGTCTGGAACTTCAGCCAGACGTTTGTGTAGAAGAATAGACAGAGCAGATATCTGTCCCTTTAACGAACTAGTAGATAAGCCCTTTTCTAAACCCTCTTGTAGAAAGGACAATATCCTAGGAATCCTAACCTTACTCCATGAGTAACACTTGGATTCGCACCAATGTAAATATTTACGCCATATTTTATGGTAAATTTTTCTGGTAACAGGCTTCCTAGCCTGTATTAAGGTATCAATAACCGACTCCGAGAAACCACGCTTTGATAGAATCAAGCGTTCAATCTCCATGCAGTCAGCCTCAGAGAAATTAGATTTGGATGTTTGAAAGGACCCTGAATTAGAAGGTCCTGTCTCAGAGGCAGAGACCACGGTGGACAGGACGACATGTCCACTAGGTCTGCATACCAGGTCCTGCGTGGCCACGCAGGCGCTATCAGAATCACCGAAGCTCTCTCCTGTTTGATCTTGGCAATCAAACGAGGAAGCATTGGGAATGGTGGAAACACATAAGCCATGTTGAAGACCCAAGGGGCTGTCAGAGCATCTATCAGCACCGCTCCCGGGTCCCTGGACCTGGATCCGTAACAAGGAAGCTTGGCGTTCTGACGAGACGCCATGAGATCCAGATCTGGTTTGCCCCAACGACGAACCAGTTGAGCAAAGACCTCCGGATGAAGTTCCCACTCTCCCGGATGAAAAGTCTGGCGACTTAGAAAATCCGCCTCCCAGTTCTCCACGCCTGGGATGTAGATCGCTGACAGGTGGCAAGAATGAGACTCTGCCCAGCGAATTATCTTTGAGACTTCCAACATCGCTAGGGAACTTCTGGTTCCCCCTTGATGGTTGATATAAGCCACAGTCGTGATGTTGTCCGACTGAAATCTGATGAACCTCAGAGTTGCTAACTGAGGCCAAGCTAGGAGAGCATTGAATATTGCTCTTAACTCCAGAATATTTATTGGGAGGAGTTTCTCCTCCTGAGTCCATAATCCCTGAGCTTTCAGGGAATTCCAGACTGCTCCCCAGCCTAGAAGGCTGGCGTCTGTTGTTACAATCGTCCAATCTGGCCTGCGAAAGGTCATCCTCTTGGACAGATGTGGCCGAGAGAGCCACCATAGAAGAGAATCTCTGGTCTCTTGATCCAGAGTTAGTAGGGGGGACAAATCTGAGTAATCCCCGTTCCACTGACTTAGCATGCACAATTGCAGCGGTCTGAGATGCAGGCGCGCAAATGGTACTATGTCCATTGCCGCTACCATTAAGCCGATTACTTCCATGCACTGAGCTACTGACGGGTGTGGAATGGAGTGAAGGACACGGCAAGCATTTAGAAGTTTTAATAACCTGGCCTCTGTCAGGTAAATTTTCATCTCTACAGAATCTATAAGAGTCCCTAGAAAGGGAACTCTTGTAAGTGGTAATAGAGAACTCTTTTCCACGTTCACCTTCCACCCATGCGACCTCAGAAATGCCAGAACTATCTCTGTATGAGACTTGGCAGTTTGAAAACTTGACGCTTGTATCAGAATGTCGTCTAGGTACGGAGTCACCGCTATGCCTTGCGGTCTTAGTACCGCCAGAAGTGATCCTAGAATTTTTGTAAAGATTCTTGGAGCCGTAGCTAATCCGAAGGGAAGAGCTACAAACTGGTAATGCCTGTCTAGGAAGGCAAATCTCAAATACCGGTAATGGTCCTTGTGAATCGGTATGTGAAGGTAGGCATCCTTTAAGTCCACCGTGGTCATGTACTGACCCTCTTGGATCATGGCAAGGATGGTTTGAATAGTCTCCATTTTGAATGATGGAACTCTTAGAAATTTGTTTAGGATTTTTAAGTCCAAGATTGGTCTGAAGGTTCCCTCTTTTTTGGGAACCACAAATAGATTTGAATAGAATCCCTGCCCGTGTTCCGTCCGCGGAACTGGGTGGATTACCCCCATTAGTAAGAGGTCTTGTACACAGCGTAGAAACGCCTCTTTCTTTGTTTGGTTTGCTGATAACCTTGAAAGATGAAATCTCCCCCGTGGAGGAGAAGTCTTGAAGTCCAGGAGGTATCCCTGGGATATGATCTCCAACGCCCAGGGATCCTGGACATCTCTTGCCCAAGCCTGGGCGAAGAGAGAAAGTCTGCCCCCCACTAGATCCGTTTCCGGATAGGGGGCCCTCTCTTCATGCTGTCTTGGGGGCAGCAGCAGGTTTCTTGGCCTGCTTGCCCCTGTTCCAGGACTGGTTAACTTTCCAGCCCTGCCTGTAACGAGCAACAGCTCCTTCCTGTTTTGGAGCGGAGGAAGTTGATGCTGCTCCTGCCTTGAAGTTACGAAAGGCACGAAAATTAGACTGTTTGGCCTTTGATTTGGCCCTGTCCTGAGGTAGAGCATGACCCTTACCTCCCGTAATGTCAGCAATAATTTCTTTCAAGCCGGGCCCGAATAAGGTCTGCCCTTTGAAAGGAATATTAAGCAATTTAGATTTAGAAGTCACGTCAGCTGACCAGGATTTAAGCCATAGCGCTCTGCGCGCTTGGATGGCGAATCCGGAGTTCTTAGCCGTAAGTTTGGTTAAATGCACAACGGCATCAGAAACAAATGCGTTAGCTAGCTTAAGTGTTTTAAGCTTGTTCATTATTTCATCCAATGGAGCTGAGCGAATGGCCTCTTCCAGAGACTCAAACCAGAATGCTGCCGCAGCAGTGACAGGCGCAATGCATGCAAGGGGCTGTAAAATAAAACCTTGTTGAACAAACATTTTCTTAAGGTAACCCTCTAATTTTTTATCCATTGGATCTGAAAAGGCACAACTATCCTCCACCGGGATAGTGGTACGCTTAGCTAAAGTAGAAACTGCTCCCTCCACCTTAGGGACCGTCTGCCATAAGTCTCGTGTGGTGGCGTCAATAGGAAACATTTTCCTAAATATGGGAGGAGGGGTAAAAGGCACACCAGGTCTATCCCACTCCTTGCTAATAATCTCTGTAAGCCTTTTTGGTATAGGAAATACGTCAGAATACACCGGTACCGCATAGTATTTATCCAACCTACATAATTTCTCTGGAATTGCAACCGTGTTACAATCATTCAGAGCCGCTAATACCTCCCCTAGCAATGTGCGGAGGTTCTCTAGCTTAAATTTAAAATTGGAAATCTCTGAATCCAGTCTCCCTGGATCAGATCCGTCACCCACAGAATGAAGCTCTCCGTCCTCACGTTCTGCAAACTGTGACGCAGTATCTGACATGGCTCTCATCTCATCCACACGCTCTATCCTTAACCCAGAGCTATCGCGCTTGCCTCTTAAATCTGGCAACTTAGATAATACTTCTGTCATAACAGTAGCCATGTCTTGCAAAGTGATTTGTAAGGGCCTCCCTGATGTACTTGGCGCCACAAAATCACGCACCTCCTGAGCGGGAGGCGCAGGTACTGACACGTGAGGAGAGTTAGTCGGCATAACTTCCCCCTCGTCGTCTGGTGATAATTTCTTTACATGTAAAGATTGACTTTTATTTAAATTAGCATCAATGCAATTAGTACATAAATTTCTATTGGGCTCCACATTGGCCTTTAAACATAGTGAACAAAGAGATTCATCTGAGTCAGACATGTTTAAACAAACTAGCAATGAGACTAGCAAACTTGGAAATACTTTTCAAAATTAATTTACAAGCAATATAAAAAACGTTACTGTGCCTTTAAGAAGCACAGAAAAACTGACACAGTTGAAATAACAATGAACAAAAATAGTTATAGCAACCAAATTTTCACAGTAAATGTATTAAGTTAGCAAAGGATTGCACCCACCAGCAAATGGATGATTAACCCCTTAGTACCCAAAAACGGATAACAATTATATAATTAACGTTTTTCTCACAGTCAAATACACTGTCACAGGACTACTGTGACTGATTACCTCCCTCAAAATGGATTTTGAAGACCCCTGAGCTCTCTAGAGACGATCTGGATCATGGAGGATGAAGTAGACAGATTGTGATTGAATTTTTACTGCGCAAAAAAGCGCTAAAATAGGCCCCTCTCACTCATATTACAACAGTGGGGAAGCTCAGAAAACTGTTTCTATGCAGAAAACAAAAATGGCCATGTGGTAAAAATCAAGCCCCAATAAGTTTTATCACCAAGTACCTCACAAAAAACGATTAAGATGCCAGTAAACGTTTTAAACATACATTTAAAAGTTATGTATTATTATTTACAAGCCTGCTACCAGTCGCTTTTACTGCAGTTAAGGCTCATACATTATTTCAGTATTTACAGTATTTTCAGAGTCAATTCCATTCCTTAGAAAATACATTCAGTGCACACACACACACACACACATCAGCCTGATACCAGTCGCTATCGCTGCATTTAAGGCTGAACTTACTTTACAATGGTATCAGCAGTATTTTCTCAGTCAATTCCATTCCTCAGAAAATAATTTACTGCACATACCTCTTTGTTGCAGGGGGACCCTGCATGCTATTCCCCTTCTCTGAAGTTACCTCACTTTTCCTCAGATGAGAACAGCCAGTGGGTCTTAGTTACGTCTGCTAAGACCATAGAAAAAAACCCAGGCAGATTCTTCTTCTAAAGCTGCCTGAGAATAAACAGCACACTCCGGTGCCATTTAAAAATAACAAACTTTTGATTGTAGAAATAAACTAAGTTAAAAAAACACCACAGATCTCTCACAGCTTCCTATCTAGTTAGGCTGCAAGAGAATGACTGAGTATGACAGGTGAGGGGAGGAGCTATATAGCAAGCTCTGCTGGGTAATTCTCTTGCAGTTTCCTGTTAGGAAGAGAAATATTCCATAAGAAATGGATGACCCGTGGACTGACTACACTTAACAGGAGAAAATGACTACCCAAAAGTTTGACAAAGACTGGTGGTTGAATTAGTGCATGGAAAGTGTTAAAATACCAGCATTTGAAATACCCTAGGGTGTCTACTTTTCAAAAATATATGGTTTGATGGGGGTACATTCCATTGGCCAGCTTCAGAAATGTCCCAAATAGGACATGGGTGCATGATGACCGATGTGAAAATTCCAAGTTGAAAAACTGGAATGCGCTTCCTAAAATTAAGGCCTTTTAGCCCCCAGAGAACCCGACACACCTATACATGGGTGGTATCACTGTACTCAGGAGATGTTGTTGAACACATATTGAGGTGTTTTTTTGGCAGTAACACATAACAGGAACTGAGAATCCATGCCTAAAGTACAATGTGTGTGAAAAATAACACAAAAAAATAACTACCCAAAAGTTTGACAAAGACTGGTGGTTGAATTAGTGCATGGAAAGTGTTAAAATACCAGCATTTGAAATACCCTAGGGTGTCTACTTTTCAAAAATATATGGTTTTATGGGGGTAAATTCCATTGGCCAGCTTCAGAAATGTCCCAAATAGGACATGGGTGCATGATGACCGATGTGAAAATTCCAAGTTGAAAAACTGGAATGCGCTCTCTAAAAATAAGAGCTTTTAGCCCCCCGAGAACCCGACACACCTATACATGGGTGGTATCACTGTACCCAGGAGATGCTGCTGAAGACATATTAGGGTGTTATTTGGCAGTAACCCTTAATATTATCAGTAAATGTATTCTAAATTGCTATTTTGTCAAAAAATCCAATTATTTTTTTTTTCCCCCCAAACTTTGGCATAGATTGGTGGTAAAATGGTTGCATGAAAAAAGTCAAAATACCCCAAGTTTAATACCTTAGGTTGTCTTCTTTTAAAAAATATATACATTTGAAGGGTTATTCAGGGATTCCTGACAGATATTGGTGTTACAATGTAACTATCGCCAATTTTGAAAAAACATGGTTTTGAAATAGCAAAGTGCTACTTGTACTTATTGCCCTATAACTTGCAAAAAAAAGCAAAGAACATGTAAACATTGGGTATTTATAAACTCAGGACAAAATTTAGAAACTGTTTAGCATTGGTATTTTATGGTGGTTGTAGATGTGTAAGAGATTTTGGGGCTCAAAGTTAGAAAAAGTGCATTTTGTTTCATTTTTTCCTCATATTTTCTATTTTTTTTATAGTAAATTATAAGATATGATGAAAATAATCATATCTTTAGAAAGTCCATTTAATGGCGAGAAAAACAGTATATAATATGTGTGGGTACAGTAAATGAGTAAGAGGAAAATTACAGTTAAACACAAACATCGTAGAAATGCAAAAATAGCCTTGGTCCCAGATGGTCAACAAATTGAAAAGTGGTCTGGTCACTAAGGGGTTAATCCATTCTAATTACTAGTGGGAATTCAACTCCTGACCAGCAGGAGGATGCAAAGAACACCCCAGCAGAGCTGTTAACGGTCACTCCCCTTACCCATAATCCCCATTCATTTGGGCAAAGGAAAATGGAAATAGAAGATGACACAAAGGTATAGAGGTGCTTGAAGTTTATACAAAAAAAATGCTGTCTTAAAACAAATTAAGGGTGGGTTGTGGACTCCATGCCAGGAAAGGAAGAAATTTATCAGGTAAGCATAAATTTTGTTTTCTTTCCAATGGCATGGAGAGTCCACAAATCCATTCTAATTACTAGTGGGAACCAATACCCAAGCTAGAGGACACAAAATGGAAGTGAGGGAGAAAACAGACGGTCCTAAACAGAAGGCACCACTGCTTGAAGAACTTTTCTCCCAAAAGAAGCCCCAGCCGAGGAAAAGGTATCAAATTTGTAGAATTTGGAAAAAGTACACAATGAGGACCAAGTGGCCGCCTTGCAGATTCGCTCCACAGATCCTTCATTTTTGAAAGCCCAGGAAGAAGAGACAGCCCTAGTGGAATGAGCCATCATTCTTTCAGGAGGCTGTTGTCCAGCTGCCTCATATGCTCATCTGATAAATCTTCTCAACCGGAGAGAAAGAGCAGTAGAAGTGGCCTTCTGACCCTTACCAACGAAAACAACAATTAGGGCAGTAGATTGCCGAAAATCTTTAGTTGCTTGTAGATAAAATTTTAGAGTACGCACAACATCCAGGTGTAACAGACGTTCCTTCTGAGAAGGAAGATTTGGACAAAAGGAAGGAACAACAATTTCTTGATTGATATTGCGATCCGATACTACTTTGGGAAGAAATCCCAATTTAGTATGAAGGACCGCCTTATCCTCATGAAAAAACATAATTTATGTAAAAACTTACCTGATAAATTAATTTCTTTCATAGTGGCAAGAGTCCATGAGCTAGTGACGTATGGGATATACATTCCTACCTGGAGGGGGCAAAGTTTCCCAAACCTCAAAATGCCTATAAATACACCTCCCACCTCACGCATACTTCAGTTTAACGTAAGAAGTGAGGTGTAAAAAAAGGAGTAAAAAGCATACAAAAAAGTGGAACTGGAAAAAATAATGTACTTTATACAAAAAAAACATAACCAAAAAAAATAGGTTGGGTCTCATGGACTCTTGCCACTATGAAAGAAATTAATTTATCAGGTAAGTTTTTACATAAATTATGTTTTCTTTCATGTAAGTGGCAAGAGTCCATGAGCTAGTGTCAAAAGGCATTAGAATCAAACTGAGACAACTGCCTGAAGAACCTTTCTACCAAAGGCTGCTTCCGAAGAAGCAAACACATCAAAATGGTAAAATTTAGAAAAAGAATGCAAAGAACAAGTTGCTGCTTTGCAAATTTGATCAACTGAAGCTTCATTCTTAGAAACCCAAGAAGCAGCAACTGATCAAGTAGAATGAGTTGTAATTCTCTGAGGCGGAGACTGCCCCACCTACAAATAAACTTTGTGAATCAAAAGTTTCAACCACGATGCCAAAGAAATGGCAGAGGCTTTCTGACCTTTCCTGGAGCCAGAAAAAAAATTAACAAATAGACAAGAAGTCTTTCTGAAATCTTTAGTAGCCTCAACATAATATTTCCAAAGAATATAAAGACCTTTCAAGAGTATTCTTAGGATTAGGACATAAAGAAAGAACAACAATTTCCCTATTGAAGTTGTTAGAATTCACAACTTAAGGCAAAAATTTAAATTAAGTCCGCAATACAGCTTATCTTGATGGAAAATCAGATAAAGAGACTCACAAGAGAGAGCAGACAATTTGGAAACTCTTCTAGCAGAAGAGATAGCCAGAAGAAATAACACTTTCCAAGAAAGTAGTTTAATATCCAGAGAATACATAGACTCAAAAAGAGAAGCCTGAAAAATCTTAATTGAAACTCTAAGGAGACACCGGACAGATAGCTCAGCATGCTAAGGCACTGTGGCTGAGCTCTGTAGCAACCCAAGGGTTGCAGGTTCGATCCCCGATGAGGTCCACTCAGCCTTTCATCCTTCCGAGGTCGATAAAATGAGCAGCGCCATGAGACCCTTACGGGTGACTAGCCGCGCTTTACAAGTACCCAATAACATACATACATACAAGGAGGAGAAATAGAATTAAAAAAACAGATTTAATATGAATCAAAGCCAGAACAAAACAGTGAATATCAGGAAGTTAAGCAATCTTTCTATGAAATAAGACAAAGTGCAGAAATTTTTCCTTACAAAGTATTTGCAGACAAAACCTGCATCCAAACCATCCTGAAGAAACTGTAAAATCGTAGGAATTCTGAAAGAATTCCAAAAAATTATTATGAGTGGAACACCATGAAATATAGTTTTCCTTGAAACAGACTTACAAGCCTGTATCATAGTGCTAATCACTGAGTCAGAAAAACCTCTATGACTAAGCACTAAGAGTTCAATTTCCATACCATCAAATTTAGAGATTTGAGATCCTGATGGAAAAACAGCCCTTGAGACAGAAGGTCTGGCCTAAAAGGAAGTGGCCAAGGTTGGCAACTGGACATCCTGACAAGGTCCACATTCCAAAACCTTAGAGACCAAGCTGGAGCTATCAGAAACACATAAGAATGTTCCATTATGATCTTGGAGATCACCTTTGGAAGAAGAACCAGAGGCGGAAAAATGTAAGCAGATTGGTAAAACCAAGGAAGCATCCACCATCTGTGCCTGATGATCCTTGGACCTGGAAAGGTATCTTGGAAGCTTTTTGTTCAGATGTGAGGCCATCAGATCTATTTCTGGAGTACCACACAACTAAACTAATTGAAAAAACAAATCTGGATGGAGATACCACTCTCCCGGATGTAAAGTCTGTTGAAAAAAGATAATCTGCTTCCCAAATGTCTACTCCTGGGATATGAATTACAGAAATTTGACAAGAGTAGGATTCCGCCCAAGAAAGTACCAGAGATACATCTTTCATTGCTGAATGACTGTGAATCACCCCTTGATGACTGACATATGCCACTGTAGTGATATTGTCTGTCTGGAATTGAATATAAAGTTCTCTCTTCAATAGAGTCCAAGCCTGAAGAGCTCTAAAAATAGCACAGTTCTAAAATATTGATTGGTAACCTTGCATTCTGGGTTTTCCAAGCCCCAAGTGCTGTAAGAGACTCTCAGACAGCTCCCCCACATGAAAAACTAGCATCTGTTGAGAATAGAGTCCAGGTAAGACGAACAAATGAGGCCCCCTAAAAATAAGGTGATAGTCCAACCACCAATACAGAGAGAAAAAAGTGTTGGGATTTAAGTATATCAGTTGTGATAACTGAAAAACAGAATTTATGCTTACCTCATAAATTACTTTCTCTTGCGGTGTATCCAGTCCACGGATTCATCCTTTACTTGTGGGATATTCTCATTCCCTACAGGAAGTAGCAAAGAGAGCACACAGCAAAGCTGTCCATATAGCTCCCCCTCTAGCTCCACCCCCCAGCCATTTGACCAAAGGTTAGGAAGAAAAAGGAAAAACCATAGGGTGCAGTGGTGACTGTAGTTTAAACAAAAATGTTATTACCTGACTTAAATGCCAGGGCGGGCCGTGGACTGGATACACCGCAAGCAAAAGTATCGAATTTGTAAAATTTGGCAAAAGTATGCAGTGAAGACCAAGTCGCTACCTTACAAATCTGTTCTACAAAAACCACCTTATCTGCGTGGAAAACCAGGTAAGGTGAATCACACTGTAAGGCAGATAATTCTGAAACTCTTCGAGCAGAAGAGATAGCTATCAAAAACAAAACTTTCCAAGATAACTTAATGTCTATGGAATGTAAAGGTTCAAACGGAACCCCTTGAAGAACTGAAAGAACTAGATTCAACCTCTATGGCGGAGCCACAGGTTTATAGACAGGCTTGATTCTGACTAAAGCCTGAGCAAACGCTTGAACGTCTGGTACCTCTGCCAGACGCTTGTGTAACAGGATAGACAAAGCAGATATTTGTCCTTTTAAGGAACTAGCTGACAATCCTTTCTCCAGTCCTTCTTGGAGAAAGGACAATATCCTGGGAATCCTAATCTTACTCCATGAGTAACCCTTGGATTCACACCAACAAAGATATTTCCGCCATATCTTATGGTAGATTTTCCTGGTGACAGGCTTTCTAGCCTGAATCAGAGTATCTATAACTGAGTCAGAGAACCCACGCTTTGATAGAATTAAGCGTTCAATCTCCAAGCAGTCAGACGTAGAGAAACTAAATTTGGATGCTTGAACGGACCCTGTATTAGAAGATCCTGCCTCATTGGCAGTGTCCATGGTGGGACAGATGACATGTCCACTAGGTCTGCATACCAAGTCCTGCGTGGCCACGCAGGCGCTATCAGAATCACAGAAGCCTTCTCCTGCTTGATTCTGGCAACCAGACGCGGGAGGAGAGGAAACGGTGGAAAAACATAAGCCAGATTGAAGGACCAATGCGCTGCTAGAGCATCTATCAATACCGCCTTGGGATCCCGGGACCTGGACCCGTAGAGAGGAAGTTTGGTGTTCTGACGGGACGCCATCAGATCCAACTCTGGGGTGCCCCATAGCTGAGTCAGCTGGGCAAATACCCCCGGGTGAAAAGTCTGACGACTTAGAAAATCCTCCTCCCAGTTGTCTACTCCTGGGATGTGAATTGCTGAGAGATGGCAGGAGTAATCCTCCGCCCACCTGATTATTTTGGTTACTTCCGTCATCGCTAGGGAACTCTTTGTTCCCCCCTGATGATTGACGTAAGCTACAGTCGTGATGTTGTCCAACTGAAATCTGATGAATTTAGCCGCCGCTAGTTGAGGCCATGCCTGAAGAGCGTTGAATATCGCCCTCAGTTCCAGAATGTTTATCGGGAGAAGAGTTTCTTCCCAAGACCATAAGCCCTGAGCTTTCAGGGAGTCCCAGACCGCACCCCAGCCTAACAGACTGGCGTCGGTCGTTACGGTGATCCACTCTGGCCTGCGGAAACATATTCCTTGAGACAGGTGATCCTGAGACAACCACCAGAGAAGAGAATCTCTGGTCTCCTGGTCCAACTGAATTTGAGGAGACAAATCTGCATAATCCCCATTCCACTGTTTGAGCATGCATAGTTGCAGTGGTCTGAGGTGTATCCGAGCAAAAGGGACTATGTCCATTGCCGCAACCATTAGTCCGATTGTCTCCATGCACTGAGCCACAGATGGCCGAGGAATGGAATAAAGAGCTCGTCAAGTGGTTAAGAGTTTTAGCTTTTTGACCTCCGTCAGAAATATTTTCATTTCTACCGAGTCTATCAGGGTTCCTAGGAATGGAACTCTTGTGAGGGGGGAGAGAGAACTCTTTTTGATGTTCGCCTTCCACCCGTGAGACCTCAGAAAGGCCAATACAATCTCCGTGTGAGACTTGGTTCTTTGGAAAGTTGACGCCTGAATTAAGATGTCGTCTAGGTAAGGCGCCACTGCTATGCCACGCGGTCTTAGAACCGCCAGGAGGGACCCTAGCACCTTTGTGAAAATTCTGGAAGCAGTGGCCAACCCGAAAGGAAGAGCCACAAACTGAAAATGCTTGTCCAGAAAGGCGAACCTGAGAAACTGGTGATGATCTTTGTGGATAGGAATGTGCAGGTACGCATCCTTTAGATCCACGGTAGTCATATATTGACCCTCCTGGATCATTGGTAAGATTGTCCGAATGGTCTCCATCTTGAATGATGGGACTCTGAGGAATTTGTTTAGAATTTTGAGATCCAGGATTGGTCTGAAAGTTCCTTCTTTTTTTGGGAACCACAAACAGGTTTGAGTAAAACCCCAGTCCTTGTTCTGCAATTGGAACTGGGTGGATCACTCCCATTGTATGTAGATCTTCTACACAGCGTAAAAACGCCTCTTTCTTTGTCTGATCTGTAGACAGACGAGAAATGTGGAACCTTCCCCTTGGAGGAGAGTCCTTGAATTCTAGAAGGTATCCCTGGGCTACAATCTCTAATGCCCAAGGATCGTGTACATCTCTTGCCCAGGCCTGAGCGAAGAGAGAGAGTCTGCCCCCTACTAGATCCAGTCCGGATTGGGGGCTACCCCTTCATGCTGTCTTGGTGGCAGCTGCAGGCTTTTTGGCCTGTTTATCCTTATTCCAGCCCTGGTAAGGTTTCCAGTTTGCCTTAGGCTGTGAAGCGTTACCCTCTTGCTTTGCAGCCGGAGAGGATGAAGCGGGGCCGTTCCTGAAATTGCGAAAGGAATGAAAATTAGCTTTGTTCTTTGTTTTAAAGGCTTTGTCCTGAGGGAGAGCATGGCCTTTTCCCCCGGTGATATCTGAAATAATCTCTTTCAATTCAGCCCCAAATAGGGTCTTCCCTTTGAAAGGAATGTTCAAAAGCTTGGATTTAGAGGACACATCGGCCGACCAGGACTAGCCATATCGCCCTGCACGCCAAAATGGCGAAACCTGAAAAAATTTTTCAACGCTAACTTAGCTATTTGGAAAGCGGCATCAGTGATAAAAGAATTAGCTAGCTTTAGAGCCTTAATTCTATCCATAATTTCCTCATATGAGGTCTCCGTCTGGAGCGCGTCTTCTAGCGCCTCAAACTAGAAAGCAGCTGTAGTTACAGGAATAATGCAGGCAATAGGTTGGAGAAGAAAACCTTGTTGAACAAAAATTTTCTTAAGTAAACCCTCTAATTTTTTATCCATAGGGTCTTTAAAAGCACAACTGTCTTCAATTGGTATGGTTGTGCGTTTAGCTAGTGTAGAAACAGCCCCCTCCACCTTAGGGACCATCTGCCACGAGTCCCGCATGGGGTCAGATATGGGGAACATTTTCTTAAAAACAGGAGGGGGGACAAAAGGGACACCTGGCCTATCCCACTCCCTAGTAACGATATCCGAAATCCTCTTAGGGACCGGAAACGCATTTGTGTAAACAGGGACCTCTAGGTACTTGTCCATTTTACACAATTTCTTTGGGATCACTAAAGGGTCACAGTCATCCAGAGTAGCTAATACCTCCCTAAGTAAAACACGGAGGTGTTCTAGTTTAAATTTGAAAGCCAATGTATCTGAATCTGTCTGGGGAGGAACCCTTCCTGAATCAGAGACTTCTCCCTCAGACATCAAATCCCTCGCTCCCACTTCAGAGCGTTGTGAGGGTATATCGGATACGGCTACCAAAGCACCAGAATGCTCATAATCTGTTCTTAAAACGGAGCTATCACGCTTTGCAGGTAACACGGGCAGTTTAGATAAGAAGGCTGTAAGAGAATTATCCATGACTGCCGCTAAGTCTTGTAATGTAAAAGGGTTAGACGCACTAGAGGTACTAGGCGTCGCTTGCGCGGGCGTAACTGGTTGTGACACTTGGGGAGAGGCCGACAGGCTACCCTCGTTACCTTCAGTCTGAGAATCATCTTGGGCCACATTCTTAGTGCAACAATATGATCTTTATAGATATGTATAGACATATCAGTACAAGTGGGACACACTCTGAGAGGAGGTTCCACCATGGCTTCTAAACACATTGAACAAGGATTTTCCTTAGTGTCAGACATGTTTAACAGACTAGTAGAGTACACAAACAGGCTTGGAATCACTTTAATAAAAAAAAAACACAATTTGAAAAAAACGTTACTGTGCCTTTAAGAGATAAAAAGAGCACACAATTTTACAAAACGGTGAAAAATGCAGCAATCTTTCTGAAATTTTCACAGTATGTAGCTAAAGTCTTAATAAGATTGCACCCCAAGTTTCAAAACGATTAACCCCTTAATGCCCAAACCGGAGCAGCGTAAAGCCAACACCTGGTTAAATCACTACAGCACCTTGCCACAGCCTTGCTGTGGCCCTACCTTCCCTTAGGGATCAGATTTGGGGGAATATAGCTTCTTTTAGGCCCTCAAACATCAGCAGGACCCTCCATGTGAAACAGCATGAACTTCTCTGCAATTCTAACTGTGCATCTGAGGCAATTAGGCCCCTCCCACTCTACTCCGGAGCTGTGAGGCCTAGTAAATCACTCCTAAGTGACTAAAAAACAGCCATGTGGTAATAACCCCAGAAAAAAACCCCAAAAGGGCTTGCAAAGTGTCTTGCTAAACGATTTTTCCTTAGCCAAACAATCGATTGCCCTGAATAAGTGTCAACCAGTATATTAGCCCTATTATGTAAGCATTCAATTCCTTACTAAGTCTGTGAACATAGCTTACCCTCCCCTCATGGGGATATTGGCAGTCTCTTCTAGCATTATCTCAGTCTTGTCTAGAAATAAATGACTGAACATACCTTATTGCAGATCACCCTGCAAACTGTTCCCCCCCAACTGAAGTTTTCTGGTACTCCTCAGTCCTGTGTGGGAACAGCAGTGGATTTTAGTTACAACATGCTAAAATCATTTTCCTCTCAGCAGACATCTTCATCACTTTTCTGCTAGAGAGTAAATAGTACAAACCGGTACCATTTAAAATAACAAACTTTTGATTGAAGATAATAAAACTATAATTCTAACACCACATTCACTTTACACTCCCAAGAGAGACCCTAGTGCTTAGAGCCAGCAAAGAGAATGACTGGGGAGTGGAGCTAGAGGGGGAGCTATATGGACAGCTTTGCTGTGTGCTCTCTTTGCTACTTCCTGTAGGGAATGAGAATATCCCACAAGTAAAGGATGAATCCGTGGACTGGATACACCTTGCAAGAGAAATAACAGTCATGAGACCTAAAACGTTGGTGCAACATGCAAAACGATAGAGGCCTCAAACGAAAACGAGCAAAGAGGATCGCACCCGATGCTGAAGTCATGAGACCTAAAACTTCCATGCATATAACCACTGAAGGAAAAAATAAAGACTGAAGGTTTAGACAAACTAAAAATAACTTAATTCGTCTCTAGTTTATCAGAGAAAGAACCATAGATACTAAAATTCACCTTGAAACCTAAAAAGGTGACCCTTGTCTAAGAAATCAAGAAACACTATTGTAAATTGATCCTCCAACCATGTCTTGAAGAAACCACACTAGTTGTTTCAAGTGAGATGCTGATGAATGAAAAGATTAGAGCTAGAACCAAATATCATCCAAATAAGGAAACTGCAATACCCTGCTCGCTCAATACAAATAGAAGGGCACCAAGAGTCTTGAAAAGAATCACTGAGCTGCCGCAAGCCCAAAAGGACAAGCGACAAATTGGTAATGCTTTTCTAGAGAAGTAAATCTCAGAAAACAATAGTGGTCTGAAAGAATAGAAAGTAAGCGTACTGTAAGTCTATTGTGGACATGAAGTAACCTTGTTAAACAGAAAGGCAGAATAGTCCCTATAGTCACAATCTTGAAAGTTGGGACTCTTACAAAATGATATAAAAATGTCAGATCCAAAATTGGTCTGAACAAATTTTTTCTTTAGGACAATGAATAGATTTGAATAGAAACTCAAACTTCGTTCCTGCAGAGAAACTGGAGCCATCACCCCTGAAAACTCTAAATCTGATCGTTCACGGCTTTGTTATAACATGGAAAATGATCTTCCCATGGGAGGTTTTTATTCTGAAACCTATTCTTTACCCCTGAGAAAACAATATTCTGAATCCACTGATTTGAACAGAAACTATCCAAATGTGTTTAAAGAAATTCAATCTGCCCCCCCCCCCCCCCCCCAGTAGAACTGGATAAAAGACTGCACCTTCATGCAGTCTTAAGGGCTGACATTAGTTTATTATAAAGCTTGGAATTATTCAAATTCAGAAAAAAAATCTAAAATCAGAGCCAGAGGCCTTAAGGGAATGAAAAAGCAATTAGAATATTAAAAATTACCCTTAGATTTCTTAACTTGGGGCAGAAAAGACTCACTTTCCCTCAGTAATAGAAGAGATAATAAAATCCAATAGAAAACCTTTAACAATTACTATTCTAAAATAATAAGATAGTAATCTAAATTTAAAAACCATATCAGAGATTTAAGCCATAAAACTTTTATAGTAAAAATGGCTAAAAACAAAGATTTAATATCAGTTAAAATTACATAAAATAAAGCATCATAAATGAAATGATTAGCATGTTGAATTAAAAGAACAATGCTTAGACAAGCCAAGGTCTGATAACTAAACTGTCCAACCAAAAAGTTGAAGCAGCAGCAACCTTAGCCATAGAAATGGCAGGTCAAAAAATATGGTCAATATGTAAATATGCTTTTCTTAAGATAGGAAACAAACTTTCTATCTAAAGGATCTCTAAAAGAAGAAATATTTTCCATAGGAAAGAAGTACGTTCAGCAAGAGAAGAAATAGCCCCACCTTAAGGGACTTTTACCTAAAAACACAAAATTTGCCATAGGTAAAGGATGTAGCTTTTTAAACCTAGAAGAAAGGTAAAAAGAAGCACTAAGTTTAGATTTCTAACTAAACATATGATAGATAGCATCTGGAATAAGAAAACCTTGAAGAGTTACCTCAGAAGCTTAAAAAAAACAGAATTCAAACATTTGCTATTCTTGTTATCAAGAGGACTAGATTCCTCAATACACAAAGAAAACAATATTTCCTTAATAAAGAAAGAATAAATTCAATTGAAAGTTTGATTTAGCAAAATCAGTCTCTGAAATAGGATCCGCTGAGTCAGAGAAAACCACATCAGCAGAAATACTACAGTATGCTGTCGATCAATAAAAACTTCATAGGTTTATGAGAAGTTAGGAAAGATTGTTTACGTTAATTTGAAGGCAGAATAGCAGTCATAGCCTTCTCTATATCTTTTGCAATATAATTCTTTATATCAACAGTAATATCATGAACCTTAGACTGTTAAGGTAAAACAGTAGATGTATATGTAGAAACATTATCAGTATGAATAATAAAACATAACAAGTGCTACATATTTGAGCTGAAGAAATAAAATCAGCTAATTAAACAAAATACACACTTAGCTTTGGTAGAAATTGTGTACAGGCAGCATAGTTTCTACAGTAACATTAGAGGCAGGATCAGTTTGAGACATCTTGCAAAATGTAACAAAAAAAGAAAAAAAATACCATTTAAACAAAATATTAAATTTCCTCAAAATAGTAGTTTCAGGAATGGGAAAAAATGCTTATATGAAAAATAAAAGCAAATATCATAACCTTCTGTAACAAATGAAAGAGAGCAAAAGAGGGAGAGACTTAATATAACAAAATTTTTGGCGCCAGAAATGATGCCAACAAAGATGACGCAAATGCTGAGAAACAAACTTTTGGCGCCAAGGTTAACAAGAAATGACATGATTCGCGTCACAACAAACCAAACCTTTGCGCCAAAAATATTCGCACAAAGAATGACGCAATAAATAGAAACATTTTGTGCCATCGCGAGCCTAATTTGCCCGTGAAAATGTGAAAAAAACAAAACCGAAAAAACAACTTGCTGGAACCTCGGGTAAGAAAAACATTTACTAAATTTCTCCCAAACATAATTTTCCATGCTGAAACTGTTAGACTGCAAAGGGAAATAAACATAGACCTGACTCATGGCAAATATATGCTATATATAATAAAAAAAAACTTTATTAAAAATATTAAGTGCCCAACATAGCTGAGAGTGCGTTAAAAAGATATATACTTACTTGTAGACACCCATCCAGATATAGCAGACAGCCAAAGCAGTACTGAAACATATAAGCAGAGGTAATGGTAGAGGAGTATAATGTCGATCTGTAAAGGGAGGTGGCAGATGATTCCCCATGACCGAATTTACAGAGAGCCTTAGAATAGATTTCCCATAGGTGAAAACATGGCATCATTAGGCAAATACTCCCTTCACATCCCTCAGACAAACACTGTACTTTGAGAGGAACTGGGCTTCAAAATGCTTTAAAGCGCCTTTCACAGAAGAAATCAAGCATGACTTGCTTCACCATTCTCCAATGAAGGCAAAGTTTGTAAAACTGAAGTATGAGTGAGGTGGGAGGTGTATTTATAGGCATTTTGAGGTTTGGGAAACTTTGCCCTCCAGGTAGGAAAGTATATACCATACATCACTAGCTCATGGACTCTTGCCACCTATATGAAAGAAATAAGGTAAGGGGAATTACAGTGCAGAAAGCTATGAAACTCTGCGAGAAGACAAAATAGCAAGTAGAAACAAAGCTTTCCACGTTAACAACTTAATATCAACCGAATGCATAGGCTGAATCGGAGCCTGCTGCAAAACTTTAAGAACAAGGTTAAGGCTCCAGCGAGAAGAAACAGGTTTAAACACAGGTCTGATTCTGACCAAGGCCTGAACAAAAGATCGACCTTGTCAGAAAAACCACGCCTAGCCAAGACTAGGCGTTCAATCTCCAAGCAGTCAGCTTCAGAGAATCTAGATTTGGGTGAAGGTAGGGACCCTTATGTAGAAGGTCCTTCCTCAGAGGCAACCTCCAAGGGGGAAGAGATGACATCTTCACCAGATCCACGAACCAGATCCTGCGAGGCCAGACAGGAGCTATCAGAATCACAGACGCCCTCTCCTGCTTGATACGAGCAATGACTCGGAAGGATGGCAAACGGTGGGAACAGGTACGCCAGACTGAAGTTCCAAGGCACCGCCAGAGCGTCAATCAGAGCGGCTTTTGGATCTCTTGATCTTGAACTGTACTTTGGAAGTTTGGCATTTAGATGTGACGCCATCAGATCCAACTCCAGAATCATTTTTCATTGTGAAAATCTCTGGGTGGAGAGCCTACTCCCTGGGATGAAAAGTCTGCCAGTGCAGAAAATCCACTTCCCAGTTGTCCACCCTTGGGATGTGTATGGCAGAGAGGATACAATCGTGAGACTCCGCCCACTGGAGAATGCCAGTCACATCCTTCATGGTTAATGAACTGCGAGTTCCTCCCTGGTGGTTGATGTATGACACAGAGGTGATGTTGTCTGATTGAAATCTGATAAACTGGACCAAAGCTAGTTATGGCCAGGCTGTTAAGGCATTGTAAATTGCTCTCAACTCTAGGATGTTTATGAGAAGAGAAGACTCCTCTCGAGTCCAAAGACCCTGAGCCTTTAAGGAATCCCAAACTGCTCCCCAGCATGAAAGGCTGGCATCCATGGTCACAATCACAGAGGATGGTCTCAGGAAAAATGTACCCTGAGACAGATGGTCCTGCAAAATCCACCAAGATAGAGAGTCACTTTTTAGGGGATCCAGAGCTATCTTCTGCGATAGGTCAGAGTGGTCTCCGTTCCATTGTCTGAGCTTGCATAACTGTAGGGGTCTCAGATGGAATTGAACAAAAGGAATGATGTCCATGGAAGCAACCATCAGACCAATTACTTCCATACACTGAGCCACAGATGGACGGGTAGAGGATTGAAGTGAAAGGTAAGAAGCAAGAAGTTTGTATTTTCTGACATCCATCAGAAAAATCTTCATGGACAGAGAATCTATAATAATTCCTAAGAAACCCACCCTGGTGTCTGGCACTAGGGAACTCTTCTCCAGATTCACTTTCCACCCGTGGGAACGTAGAATAGACAACAACATCTCTGTAAGAGAGCATGCTAACTGAAAAGATGGCGCCTGAACCAAGTTGTCATCCAGGTATGGTGCCACTGCTGTTCCCTGAGATCTGACCACCGCTAAAAGGGCCCCTATAATCTTTGTAAAGATTTGAGGAGCCGTAGCAAGGCCAAAGGGAAGGGCAACAAATTGGAAGTGTCTGTCCAGAAAGACAAACCGTAGGAATTGGTGATGTTCCCTGTGAATGGGAACATGAAGATATGTGTCCTTCAGGTCTATGGTAGTCATGTACTGACCCTCCAAGTCCTGAACCAAGGGAAGAATTGAACGTATAGTCTCCATTTTGAAGGATGGAACCTTGAAGAATTTGTCGAGACACTTGATGTCCAATATGGGTCGGAAAGTTCCTTCTTTCTTGGGAACCACAAAAAGGTTTGAATAGAATCCTTGACCCTGGGAACTGGAACAATCACTCCTAGAGAAGATAAATCCTTTAAGCAGTTTAAGAAGGCCTCTCTCTTCAACTTGTTTGCAGATAACCTTGACAGGATAAATCTGCCCCTGGGAGGGCAAGACTTGAATCCTATACTGTATCCCTGGGATACTACTTCCACTGCCCAAGGATCTGGGACATTGCGGATCCAAGCCTGCCGAAAAAAAGGAAATCCTGCCCACTGGCCCCTTCATGCTGACTTAGAATCAGAGGAAGGTTTCTTGGTTTGTTTCCCCTAATTCCAAGGCTGACTGGACCTCCATGAAGTTCTGGATTGCTCTGGCTTGGAAGAGGAAGACCTTTGTCCCTTGAAGTTACGAAAAAAACGAAAATTAGAACTCTGGCGGCCCTTAGGTCTAGCCTTCTTATCCTGAGGTAGAAAAGATCCCTTTCCACCAATAATTTTGGAAATTATCTCAGCCAGACTGGGACCAAATAAAGTCTTGCCCTTAAAGGGTAAAGACAGAAGTTTGGATTTGGAAGTTACATCTGCAGACCAAGATTTTAACCACAGAGCTCTACGAGCTAGAAATGCAAGGCTAGAAATCTTGGCTTCCAGTCTAATAACTTGCATACTGGCATCACAGATAAAAGTATTAGCCAGCTTTAGAGCCTTGATCCTATCCTGGATCTCCTCTATAGTAGTCTCCTCAGAAATGAGGTCGGACAAGGAATCGCACCAATAAGATGCTGCACCGGCAACCGTAGCAAAACTTGCAACTGGTTGCCATTGTAAACCCTGATCAATGTACATCTTTCTTAAAGGGACACTGAACCCAATTTTTTTTCTTTCATGATTCAGATAGAGCATACAAATTTAAGCAACTTTCTAATTTACTCCTATTATCAATTTTTCTTCGTTCTCTTCATTTCTTAATTTGAAAAAGAAGGCATCTAAGCTATTTTTGGTTCAGGACCATGGAAAGCACTTGTTTATTGGTGGGTGAATTTATCCACCAATCAGCAAGAACAACACAGTGTGTTCACCAAAAATGGGCCGGCATCTAAACTTACATTATTGCATTTCAAATAAAGATACGAAGAGAATAAAGAAACTTTAATAATAGGAGTAAATTAGAAAATTGCTTAAAATTTCATGCTCTATCTAAATCACAAAAGAAAAAATTTGGGTTTAGTGTCCCTTTAAGAAAGCTTCCGGCTTCTTATCCATGGGATCCTTAAAAACATAATTTATGCTTACCTGATAAATTCCTTTCTTCTGTTGTGTGATCAGTCCACGGGTCATCATTACTTCTGGGATATAACTCCTCCCCAACAGGAAATGCAAGAGGATTCACCCAGCAGAGCTGCATATAGCTCCTCCCCTCTACGTCAGTCCCAGTCATTCGACCAAGAAACAACGAGAAAGGAGTAACCAAGGGTGAAGTGGTGACTGGAGTATAATTTAAAAGATATATACCTGCCTTAAAACAGGGCGGGCCGTGGACTGATCACACAACAGAAGAAAGGAATTTATCAGGTAAGCATAAATTATGTTTTCTTCTGTTATGTGTGATCAGTCCACGGGTCATCATTACTTCTGGGATACCAATACCAAAGCAAAAGTACACGGATGACGGGAGGGATAGGCAGGCTCATTATACAGAAGGAACCACTGCCTGAAGAACCTTTCTCCCAAAAATAGCCTCCGAAGAAGCAAAAGTGTCAAATTTGTAAAATTTGGAAAAAGTATGAAGCGAAGACCAAGTTGCAGCCTTGCAAATCTGTTCAACAGAGGCCTCATTCTTAAAGGCCCAAGTGGAAGCCACAGCTCTAGTGGAGTGAGCTGTAATTCTTTCAGGAGGCTGCTGTCCAGCAGTCTCATAGGCTAAACGTATTATGCTACGAAGCCAAAAAGAGAGAGAGGTAGCAGAAGCTTTTTGACCTCTCCTCTGTCCAGAGTAAACGACAAACAAGGAAGAAGTTTGGCGAAAATCTTTAGTTGCCTGCAAGTAGAACTTGAGGGCACGAACTACATCCAGATTGTGTAAAAGACGTTCCTTCTTTGAAGAAGGATTTGGACACAAGGATGGGACAACAATCTCTTGATTGATGTTCCTGTTAGTGACTACCTTAGGTAAGAACCCAGGTTTAGTACGCAGAACTACCTTGTCTGAGTGAAAAATCAGATAAGGGGAATCACAATGTAAGGCTGATAACTCAGAGACTCTTCGAGCCGAGGAAATAGCCATTAAAAACAGAACTTTCCAAGATAACATTTTTATATCAATGGAATGAAGGGGTTCAAACGGAACACCCTGTAAAACGTTAAGAACTAAGTTTAAACTCCATGGTGGAGCAACAGCTTTAAACACAGGCTTGATCCTAGCTAAAGCCTGACAAAAGGACTGGACGTCTGGATTTTCTGACAGACGTCTGTGTAACAAGATGGACAGAGCTGAAATCTGTCCCTTTAATGAACTAGCTGATAAACCCTTTTCTAAACCTTCTTGTAGAAAAGACAATATCCTAGCGATCCTAACCTTACTCCAGGAGTAACCTTTGGATTCGCACCAGTATAGGTATTTCCGCCATATTTTATGGTAAATCCTTCTGGTAACAGGCTTCCTAGCCTGAATCAGGGTATCAATAACCGACTCAGAAAAACCACGTTTTGATAAAATCAAGCGTTCAATTTCCAAGCAGTCAGCTTCAGAGAAGTTAGATTTTGATGTTTGAATGGACCCTGTATCAGAAGGTCCTGTCTCAGAGGTAGAGACCAAGGCGGACAGGATGACATGTCCACTAGATCTGCATACCAAGTCCTGCGTGGCCAAGCAGGTGCTATTAGAATTACTGATGCTCTCTCCTGTTTGATTTTGGCAATCAATCGAGGAAGCAGCGGGAAGGGTGGAAACACATAAGCCATCCTGAAGTTCCAAGGTGCTGTCAAAGCATCTATCAGAACTGCTCCCGGATCCCTGGATCTGGACCCGTAGCGAGGAAGTTTGGCGTTCTGGCGAGACGCCATGAGATCTATCTCTGGTTTGCCCCAACGTCGAAGTATTTGGGCAAAGACCTCCGGATGAAGTTCCCACTCCCCCGGATGAAGAGTCTGGCGACTCAAGAAATCCGCCTCCCAGTTCTCCACTCCCGGGATGTGGATTGCTGACAGGTGGCAAGAGTGAGACTCTGCCCAGCGAATTATCTTTGATACTTCCATCATTGCTAGGGAGCTTCTTGTCCCTCCCTGATGGTTGATGTAAGCTACAGTCGTGATGTTGTCCGACTGAAACCTGATGAACCCCCGAGTTATTAACTGGGGCCAAGCCAGAAGGGCATTGAGAACTGCTCTCAATTCCAGAATGTTTATTGGAAGGAGACTCTCCTCCTGATTCCATAGTCCCTGAGCCTTCAGAGAATTCCAGACAGCGCCCCAACCTAGTAGGCTGGCGTCTGTTGTTACAATTGTCCAGTCTGGCCTGCTGAATGGCATTCCCCTGGACAGGTGTGGCCGATGAAGCCACCATAGAAGAGAATTTCTGGTCTCTTGATTCAGATTCAGAGTAGGGGACAAATCTGAGTAATCCCCATTCCACTGACTTAGCATGCATAGTTGCAGCGGTCTGAGGTGTAGGCGTGCAAAAGGTACTATGTCCATTGCCGCTACCATTAAGCCGATCACCTCCATGCATTGAGCTACTGACGGGTGTTGAATGGAATGAAGGACGCGGCATGCATTTTGAAGTTTTGTTAACCTGTCTTCTGTCAGGTAAATCTTCATTTCTACAGAATCTATAAGAGTCCCCAAGAATGGAACTCTTGTGAGAGGAAAGAGAGAACTCTTCTTTTCGTTCACTTTCCATCCATGCGACCTTAGAAATGCCAGAACTAACTCTGTATGAGACTTGGCAGTTTGAAAGCTTGAAGCTTGTATTAGAATGTCGTCTAGGTACGGAGCTACCGAAATCCCTCGCGGTCTTAGTACCGCTAGAAGGGCACCCAGAACCTTTGTGAAGATTCTTGGAGCCGTAGCCAATCCGAATGGAAGAGCTACAAACTGGTAGTGCCTGTCTAAGAAGGCAAACCTTAGATACCGGTGATGATCTTTGTGGATCGGTATGTGAAGGTAAGCATCCTTTAAATCCACTGTGGTCATGAACTGACCCTCTTGGATCATGGGTAAAATAGTCCGAATAGTTTCCATTTTGAACGATGGAACTCTTAGGAATTTGTTTAGAGTCTTTAAATATAAGATTGGCCTGAAAGTTCCCTCTTTTTTGGGAACCACAAACAGGTTTGAGTAGAACCCTTGTCCTTGTTCCGACCACGGAACCGGATGGATCACTCCCATTGTTAACAGATCTTGTACGCAGCGTAGAAACGCTTCTTTCTTTATCTGGTTTGTTGACAACCTTGACAGATGAAATCTCCCTCTTGGGGGAGATAATTTGAAGTCTAGAAGGTATCCCTGAGATATGATCTCTAGTGCCCAGGGATCCTGAACATCTCTTGCCCAGGCCTGGGCGAAGAGAGAGAGTCTGCCCCCTACTAGATCCGGTCCCGGATCGGGGGCTCTCGGTTCATGCTGTCTTTGGGGCAGCAGCAGGTTTCCTGGCCTGCTTGCTTTTGTTCCAGGACTGGTTAGGCTTCCAGCCTTGCCTGTAACGAGCAACAGCTCCTTCCTGTTTTGGTGCAGTGGAGGTTGATGCTGCTCCTGTTTTGAAATTCCGAAAGGGACGAAAATTAGACTGTCTAGCCTTAGCTTTGGCCTTGTCTTGAGGTAGGGCGTGGCCCTTACCTCCCGTAATGTCAGCGATAATTTCTTTCAAACCGGGCCCGAATAAGGACTGCCCCTTGAAAGGTATATTAAGTAATTTGGACTTAGAAGTAACATCAGCTGACCAGGATTTTAGCCACAGTGCCCTGCGTGCCTGTATGGCGAATCCTGAGTTCTTAGCCGTAAGTTTGGTTAAATGTACTACGGCCTCCGAAATGAAAGAATTAGCTAGTTTAAGGACTCTAAGCCTGTCCGTAATGTCGTCTAGCGTAGAGGAACTAAGGTTCTCTTCCAGCGACTCAATCCAAAATGCTGCCGCAGCCGTAATCGGCGCGATACATGCAAGGGGTTGTAATATAAAACCTTGTTGAACAAACATTTTCTTAAGGTAACCCTCTAATTTTTTATCCATTGGATCTGAGAAAGCACAGCTATCCTCCACCGGGATAGTGGTACGCTTAGCTAAAGTAGAAACTGCTCCCTCCACCTTGGGGACCGTTTGCCATAAGTCCCGAGTGGTGGCGTCTATTGGAAACATCTTTCTAAATATTGGAGGGGGTGAGAACGGCACACCGGGTCTATCCCACTCCTTAGTAACAATTTCAGTTAGTCTCTTAGGTATAGGAAAAACGTCAGTACTCGCCGGTACCGCAAAGTATTTATCCAACCTACACAGTTTCTCTGGTATTGCAACAGTGTTACAATCGTTGAGAGCTGCTAAGACCTCCCCTAGTAGTACACGGAGGTTCTCCAATTTAAATTTAAAATTTGAAATATCTGAGTCCAATCTGTTTGGATCAGAACCGTCACCCACAGAATGAAGCTCTCCGTCCTCATGCTCTGCGAGCTGTGACGCAGTATCAGACATGGCCCTAGCATTGTCAGCGCACTCTGTTCTCACCCCAGAGTGATCACGCTTGCCTCTTAGTTCAGGTAATTTAGACAAAACTTCAGTCATAACAGTAGCCATATCTTGTAATGTTATCTGTAATGGCCGCCCAGATGTACTAGGCGCCAAAATATCACGCACCTCCCGGGCGGGAGATGCAGGTACTGTCGCGTGAGGCGAGTTAGTCGGCATAACTCTCCCCTCGCTGTTTGGTGAAATTTGTTCACATTGTACAGATTGACTTTTATTTAAAGTAGCATCAATACAGTTAGTACATAAATTTCTATTGGGCTCCACCTTGGCATTGGAACAAATGACACAGATATCTTCCTCTGAGTCAGACATGTTTAACACACTAGCAAAAAACTTACAACTTGGTTATAATCTTTTTTAGCAAAAAACGTACTGTGCCTCAAAGAGGTACTAACGATTAAATGACAGTTGAAATAATGAACTGAAAAACAGTTATTGCATCAAATTTTAAAACAACACAACTTTTAGCAAAGGTTTGTTCCCATTAGTAAAAAAACAACACTAATTAAATTTGTACATAAGAAAACAAAACAACGTTTTTTATACACAGTCACTATAAGAATTCTCACAGCTCTGCTGAGAGAATTTACCTCCCTTTAAAGAAGTTTGAAGACCCCTGAGATCTGTCAGAAATGAACCGGATCATGCAGGACATATAAAAGTAGCTGACTGGAATTTTTTGATGCGTAGCAAAGAGCGCCAAAAACGGCCCCTCCCTCTCCCACACAGCAGTGAAGAGAAACGAAACTGTCACAATTAAAGCAAAAAACTGCCAAGTGGAAAATAATGCCCAAACATTTATTCACACAGTACCTCAGCAATGTAAACGATTCTACATTCCAGCAAAAACGTTTAACATGAGAATAGTTATTAAAAGGATTAGTGACCTTAACACAGTAGTTCCGGTGAAATACCATCCCCAGAATACTGAAGTGTATACATACATGTCATCTTAACGGTATGGCAGGCTTTTCTCATCAATTCCATTCAGAAAATAAAAACTGCCACATACCTCAATGCAGATTCATCTGCCCGCTGTCCCCTGATCTGAAGCCTTTACCTCCCTCAGATGGTCGAGAACAGCAATATGATCTTAACGACTCCGGTTAAAATCATAGTAAAAAATCTCTGTCAGATTCTTCCTCAAACTCTGCCAGAGAAGTAATAACACGCTCCGGTGCTATTTTAAAATAACAAACTTTTGATTGAAGTCATAAAAACTAAGTATAATCACCATAGTCCTCTCACACATCCTATCTAGTCGTTGGGTGCAAGAGAATGACTGGGACTGACGTAGAGGGGAGGAGCTATATGCAGCTCTGCTGGGTGAATCCTCTTGCATTTCCTGTTGGGGAGGAGTTATATCCCAGAAGTAATGATGACCCGTGGACTGATCACACATAACAGAAGAAAGAAGAGCTATCCTCAAGAGGGATAGTAGTTATTTTAGATAGAGTAAAGATAGTGCCCTCTACCTTAGGTATAGTGCACTACGAGTCACGTACAGAGTCAGCCACAGGAAACATTTTTTTGAAAACAGGAGATGGGGAAAAGGGAATCCCAGCTTTTCCCATTCCTGTGTTATAATTTCCGACATACGGTCTGGAACAGGGAATACCTTTGCAGAAGAAGGTTCTTAGGAGTCACAGCGACAGTAGGTCCGCCCATCGGAGAACATGGAAAAGGAAATTATCTGGTAAGCATAATTTAAGTTTTTCTTCCTAATATAAGGAGAGTCCAAGGCTTCATTCATTACTTGTGCGAAACCCAAGCTTTATAGGAAACTGAATGATAACGGGAGGCTAAACGAGAGGAGGACCCTAATCTGAGGGCACCACAGCCTGTAAGACCTTTCTCCAAAAAACTGCTTCAGCCAAAGCAAAAACGTCAAACTTGTAAAACATAGAATAAGTATGTAAGGAGGAGGACCAGGTAGCCGCATTACAAATCTGATCCATAGAGGCCTTATTCTTGAAGGCCCAAGAGGAAGCCACTGCTCTAGTTGAATGAGCCATAATCCTCTGAGGAGGCTTATGTCCCACTGTCTCATATGCTAAATGAATAATGCTCCTCAACCAAAAAGATAAGGAAGCTGAAAAGGCCTTCTGGCCCTTATGCTTCCCAGAATAGACAACAAACAAAGAAGATGTCTGTCTAAATTCCTTTGTAGCCTGAAGATAGAACTTCAAGGCACAAACCACATCCAAATTATGAAGTAACCATTCCTTCGAGGAAGAAGGATTTGGACATAAGGAAGGAACCACAATCTCCTGAATAATGTTGCGGTCTTAGGAAGAAAACCAATCCTGGTACATAGGACAGCCTTATCGGCATGGAACACAAGGTAAGGAGGCTCACAGTGCAAGGCAGCAATCTCAGACAATCTGCGTGCAGAGGCAATAGCCAGTAGGAAAATAACTTTCCAAGACAGCAACTTAATGTCAACCTCATGCATAGGCTAAAACGGAGCCTTTTGCAAAACTTTAAGAACAAGATTCAAACTCCAAGGAGGATCGCCAGATCTAAACACAGGTCTGATTCTAGTCAGAGCCTGAACAAAAGACTGAACATCTGGAGGCTCAGCGAGCTTCTTGTGTAGTAAAACAGATAGGGCCGAAATCTGTCCCTTAAGGGAACTAGCAGAAAGGCACTTCTCCAGTCCATCCTGGAGAAAAAACAGGATCCTGGCAACCTTGACCTTGTGCCAGGATAAACCACGCTCTTCACACCAGAATAAGTAGGTCCTCCACACCTTATGATAGATGCGACGAGTAACTGGCTTACGAGCTTGAATGAGAGTATCAATAAACCTCTCATAAAACCCTCTCTTGGCTAAGACTAAGCTTCAATCTCCACGCAGTCAGCCTCAGAGAATTTAGATTTTAATGAACAAAGGGCCCCTGTTCCAGCAGATCCCTGCGACAAGGTAACTTCCACGAAGGAGATGAAGACATCCCCACCAGATCCGTGAACCACATCCTTCGCGGCCACAATGGAGCAATCAGTATCACAGACGCCTGCTCCTGCTTGATGCGAGCCACTACTCGAGGAAGGAGAGGTAACGGCGGAAAAAGGTATATAAAGACTGAACCTCCAAGGCACTGCTAATGCGCCTGAGGATCCCTGGATCTCGACACATACCTGGGTAGCTTGGAGTTGATATGGGATGCCATGAGATCTATCTCCGGCGTCCCCCACCTGTTGCATATCTCCGCAAACACCTCAGAGTCAAGAGACCATTCTCCCGGATGAAAGGATTGTCTGCTGAGAAAATCCGCTTCTCAGTTGTCCACACCCGGAATGTGGATCGCTGACAGCGAACAGCTGTGGGCCTCCGCCCACTATAGAATCTGAGATAGTTCCCTCATGGCTAGGGAGCTTCTCGTTCCCCCCTGGTGGTTGATGTAGGCCACCGAGGTGATATTGTCTGATTGGAATCTGATCAATTGGGACGAACCTAGATGGGGCCAAGCCTTCAGAGCATTTAAGATTGCCTGAAGATCCAGAATATTGATTGGGAGGGAGCTCTCTTCCTGAGACCAAAAACAATGTGCATTCTTGACACCCCCAAACAGCTCCTCATCCTGAGAGACTCACATCTGTAGTCACAATCTCCCAGGATGGTCTTAGAAAGGATGTCCCTCTGGACAGGATATCTGGACAGAGCCACCAAGAGAGCAATTCTCTCGACCGGTTGTCCAGAGAAATCTGTTGAAACAGATCTGAATGATTACCGTTCCACTGCCTTAGCATGCACAGTTGTAACGTTCTGAGGTGAAACCTGGCAAAGGGGATTATGTCCATGCACTGCGCGACAGAGGGCCTTAAGGAGGTCCGGAGGGCAAGACATGCCAAAGCCAGCTTGCAGTGTCTCTGGTCTGTTAGAAATAACTTCATGTCTATTGAGTCTATTATAGTGCCCAGGAATTCTACCCTGGTGCTTGGAATAAGAGAAATCTTCTCTAAATTTATCTTCCATCCATGGGATCGAAGAAAGAAGACAGATTCTGAATGGTCCTCCGCTAGACGAAAAGATGGTGCTTGTACCAGAATATCATCCAAATAAGGAGCTACTGCTATACCCTGAGTTCTGGCCATGGCAAGAAGAGCTCCCAGGACCTTTGTGAAAATTCTCGGGGCAGTAGCTAGGCCAAACGGAAGAGCAATAAACTGGAAGTGCTGGTCCAGAAAGGCAAACCTTAGCAACTGGAAGTGTTCCCTCTGGATTGGAACATGAAGATAAGCAACCTTCAGGTCTGTAGTGGTCATGTACTGTCCCTCCTGAACTAAGGGAAGGATGGACCCTAACGTCTCCATCTTGAACAAGGGTACATGCAGAAATTTGTTTAAGCACTTTAGGTCCAGAATCGGGCGAAAAGTTCCCTCCTTCTTTAGGACCACGAAAAGGTTTGAGTAGTATCCCAAGCCTCTCTGCTAGAGGAACCGGGACAATGACTCCTAAGGAGGACATATCCCATACACACCCCAGATAGGTTTCCCTCTTTTCTGGTCTTGAGATGAGGAATCTGCTCCTGGGTGGAAGAGACTTGAAACCTATCTTGTAACCCTGAGCAATGGCCTACAGGACCCATGGATCCTGCACATCCCTGAACCAAGCATTTGAAAAGAGCAAAAGTCTGCCCCCTACATGATCCTGAGAAGGACCGGGGGCGACCCCTTCATGACGATTTGGTCTCAGCAGGCTTCTTGCTCTGCTTGGACTTATTCCAAGACTGACACGGCTTCCAAGTACTTTTGGGTTGCTCTGTCTTAGCGGAGGATTGCTGACGCTGGGAAAACGAGAAGTTTGTCCCTTAGATCTGTTCTTTTAATCTTGCAGTAGGAAGGCACCCTTGCCCAAAGTAACTGTGGAGATAATGGAATCCAGGCCTGGACCAAATAAAATCTTTCCCTTGAATGGGAGGGAAAGAAGTCATATCCGCAGACCAAGACTTCAGCCAGAGAGCGTCCCACGGGCCTGTACAGAAAAACCAGCAGTTTTAGCATTTAAGCAAATAATTTGCATATTCGAGTCACAAATAAAAGAATTAATGACCCTCAGGACCTTAATTCTCTACTAAATAACATTGAGGGGACCCTCCACCTCTATTAATTCCGATAATAAGTCACACCAATAGGTTGCCGCTCCGGCAACCGCTGTGACAGCCGCCGGTAGAAATAAATATCCCAAATGTTGAAACATCTTTCTTAACAGAGTTTCCAACTTCTTATCCATGGGCTTTTTGAACGACGAGCTATCCTCAAGCAGGATAGTAATGCATTTAGTGAGCGCAGAGATAGCTTCATCCACCTTGGGGACGGAACCCCACAGCTCCAATTGAGTGTCCGGGACTGGGAACAATTTCTTAAGAGGACGAGGGGGCAAAGGAAGTTCCAATCCTTTCCCATTTGTTCTTAATAATATTCGCCATCTTTACAGGAAAAGGGAACGTTTGTGGTACTACCCTGTCTTCATAAACTTTGTCTAATTTAGGAATTAAAGGTTCGTCAGGTAGCTTAGCCTCTGGAACCTATAATGTAGTCAAAACTTCCTTTAAAATAAAGCGCCAATGCTCCATCCTAAATCTAAAGTCTGCCTCCTCTGCAACCGGAGGCTTAGAGGCAGCCGATTCCGACCCAGAAAGTTCATACTCTGAAGTATCAGATCGAACTTCATCATCGGATAACCTCTTATCAGTCAAAGCTAATAAACTGGATGATGTCCGCTGGGAAGGATAGCAATATTTAGCCTTTTGCTTGCGCTTAGCATGGCAAGGCAAAGCACTAATGGCCGCAGACACTGTCATTTATAATTGCGCAGTGAAGTCTGGAGGTAAAAGGCCCCCTCCAGATGGAGGGTTAGGAGTGCTACGGGAAGCTGCATGTGCATTAGGAGATGAATGTAGGGTACGCACCTCGCCGGACAGAGACTCCTCAGAGGTATCAAACATATTAAGTTTCTTTGATAAAATTACCTTTTCAAGGCATGTGGAACATAATTGAGAGGGCGGGAATACCTCGGCCTCCTCACAATATAAACAGGCATTAGATTTAGGTATTACCCTCTAATACATAAGAATCCTCCATAGCTTGCGCTATGTCAGCGGACTATGAGCAATAACTGTCTTTAATTATATAATAAAAAAAGGCATCTGTATACCCTCAATGGCTGGGGCACTCACCACCTCCTATAATCCAGGCAAAAACAGTGAGATTGATCCTCTCCGTTTACCAGCTCGGTCAGAATAGGAAATAAAACCGTGACCACACCCCATCACATGGTGTGCAATAAAGGACCACCTCTGCTCAGAGGAAAAGCGCGCCAAGCTAATAAGCTGCGCAGCTCTTAAAAGTGAAAGCAAAACCAGTATGTTCCAACATCAGCCTATAAGCTCAAAAAACATCCCACACATAACGCAGCATAAATCAAATACATATCTGAGTTTAATTCCCACTGTTCAATAGTCTCCCTCGGGAGATATTAAACCTTGATTCCAAACAGATAAAACAGAATTTATGTTTACCTGATACATTTCTTTCTCCTACGGTGTGTCCGGTCCACGGCTTCATCCTTACTTGTGGGATATTCTCATTCCCTACAGGAAGTGGCAAAGAGAACACACAGCAGAGCTGTCCATATAGCTCCGCCCCCCAGTCATTCGACCGACGGTTAGGAGAAAAAGGAGAACCATAGGGTGCAGTGGTGACTGTAGTGTACAAAAAAAAATATTTAAACCTGACTAAATGCCAGGGCGGGCCGTGGACCGGACACACCGTAAGAGAAAGAAATTCTGTTTTCTCCTACATTGGTGTGTCCGGTCCACGGCTTCATCCTTACTTGTGGGAACCAATACCAAAGCTTTAGGACACGGATGAAGGGAGGGAACAAGTCAGGTAACCTAAATGGAAGGCACCACTGCTTGGAAAACCTTTCTCCCAAAAATAGCCTCCGAAGAAGCAAAAATATTGAATTTGTAAAATTTTGCAAATGTATGCAGTGAAGACCAAGTCGCTGCCTTACAGATCTGTTCAACAGAAGCCTCGTTCTTGAAAGCCCATTCGTTCAGGAGGCTGCCGTCCAGCAGTCTCATAAGCCAATCGGATGATGCTTTTTAGCCAGAAGGAAAGAGGAGGTAGCAGTAGCTTTCTGACCTCTTCTCTTACCAGAATAGACGACAAACAAAGAAGATGTCTGTCTGAAATCCTTTGTTGCTTCTAGATAGAATTTTAAAGCACGAACCACATCTAGATTGTGTAACAAACGTTCCTTTTTAGAAACTGGATTAGGACACAGAGAAGGAACAACTATTTCCTGGTTAATATTCCTATTGGAAGAAAACCAGGCTTGTTACGTAAAACTACCTTATCTGTATGAAACACCAGATAGGGTGAATTACACTGCAAAGCAGACAATTCAGAAACTCTTCTAGCAGAAGAAATAACAACCAAAAACAAAACTTTCCAAGATAGTAACTTAATATCTATGGAAAGTAAAGGTTCAAACGGAACCCCATGAAGAACTGAAAGAACTAAAATTAGACTCCATGGAGGAGTCACAGGTCTGTAGACAGGCTTGATTCTGACTAACGCCTGTACGAACGCCTGAACATCTGGCACGGCTGCCAGACGTTTGTGCAACAAGACAGACAGAGCAGATATCTGTCCTTTTAAAGAACTAGCTAACAGACCGTTCTCCAATCCCTCTTGGAGAAAGGAAAGAATCCTTGGAATCCTAATTTTACTCCATGAGTAACCCTTGGATTCGCACCAATAGAGATATTTCTGCCATATCTTATGGTAAATTCTCCTGGTTACAGGCTTTCTAGCCTGAACTAGAGTATCTATAACTGATTCCAAAAACCCACGCTTAGATAGAATCAAGCGTTCAATCTCCAAGCAGTCAGTTGCAGAGAAACCAGGTTTGGATGTTTGAATGGACCTTGTACTAGAAGGTCCTGTCTCAAAGGTAGCTTCCATGGTGGAGCCGATGACATATTCACCAGGTCTGCATACCAAGTCCTGCGTGGTCATGCAGGAGCTATTAGAATTACCGAAGCCTTCTCCTGTTTGATCCTGGCTACTAGCCTGGGGAGGAGAATAGATTGAACGACCAAGGCGCCACTAAGGCATCTACCAATGTCACCTTGGGATCCCTGGACCTGGACCCGTAGCGTGGAACCTTGGAGTTCTGACGTGACGCCATCAGATCCAGATCTGGAATGCCCCATAGATGAGTTAACTGGGCAAAAACCTCCGGGTGAAGTTCCCACTCCCCCGGATGGAAAGTCTGACGACTCAGATAATCCGCCTCCCAGTTGTCTACTCCTGGGATGTGAATTGCAGATAGATGGCAGGAGTGATCCTCCGCCCATTTGATGATCTTGGATACTTCTCTCATCGCCAGGGAACTCTTTGTTCCTCCCTGATGATTGATGTAGGCTACAGTCGTCATGATGTCAGACTGAAATCTTATGAATTTGGCCTCCGCTGGTTGAGGCCAAGCCAGGAGCGCATTGAATATCGCTCTCAGTTCCAAAATGTTTATCGGGAGAAGAGATTGTTCCCGAGACCATAGACCCTGAGCTTTCAGGGAGTCCCAGACCGCGCCCCATCCTAAGAGACTGGCGTCGGTCGTGACAATGATCCACTCTGGTCTGCGGAAACTCATTCCCTGAGACAGGTGATCCTGAGACAACCACCAGAGGAGCGAGTCTCTGGTTTTCTGGTCCATTTGTATCTGGGGAGACAAATCTGCATAATCCCCATTCCACTGCTTGAGCATGCACAGTTGCAATGGTCTTAGATGAATTCTGGCAAAAGGGACTATGTCCATTGCCGCAACCATTAGACCGATTACCTCCATGCACTGAGCCACAGAAGGCTGAGGAATGGCATGAAGAACTCGACAAGCATTTGAAAGTTTTGACTTCCTGACCTCCGTCAGAAAGATTTTCATTTCTACCCAGTCTATTATTGTTCCCAGGAAGGGAACCCTTGTGACCGGGGACAGAGAACTTTTTTCTACGTTCACCTTCCACCCGTTAGACCTTAGAAAGGCTAGAACAATATCCGTATGAGCCTTCGCTTTGTGGAAGGACAACGCCTAAATTAAGATGTCGTCTAGGTAAGGTGCTACCGCAATGCCCCTTGGCCTTAGCACTGCTAGAAGGGATCCTAACACCTTTGTAAAAATTCTTGGAGCAGTGGCCAATCCGAAGGGAAGAGCCACAAACTGATAATGCTTGTCCAGGAAGGCGAACCTTAGGAACTGATGGTGAACTTTGTGGATCGGAATATGCAGGTATGCATCCTTTAGGTCCACGGTAGTCATGTATTGACCCTCCTGGATCATTGGTAAAATTGTTCGAATTGTTTCCATTTTGAATGATGGAACTCTGAGGAATTTGTTTAGGATCTTTAAGTCCAGAATTGGCTTGAACGTTCCCTCCTTTTTGGGAACTACAAACAGATTTGAGTAAAAACCCAGTCCTTGTTCTGCTTTTGGAACTGGGTGTATCACTCCCATTTTTAAAAGGTCTTCTACGCAATGTAAGAATGCCCGTCTCTTTGTCTGGTCTAAAGACAAGTGAGACATGTGAAACCTTCCCTTTGGAGGAAGGTCCTTGAATTCTAGGAGATACCCCTGAGAGACAATCTATAAAGCCCAGGGGTCTAGGACATCTCTTGCCCAAGCCTGAGCAAAGAGAGAGAGTCTGCCCCCTACCAGATCCGGTCCCGGATCGGGGGCTATCCTTTCATGCTGATTTGGTAGCAGCAGCAGGCTTTTTGGCCTGTTTACCCTTGTTCCAGCCTTGCAATGGTTTCCATGCTGGTTTGGGCTGGGAAGTGTTACCCTCTTGTCTAGAGGCTGTAGAGCTAGGAGCCGGTCCGTTCCTGAAATTGCGAAAGGAACGAAAATTAGACTTATTTTTTGCTTTGAAAGGTCTATCTTGTGGAAGGGCATGGCCCTTTCCCCCAGTGATGTCTGAAATAATCTCTTTCAATTCTGGCCCGAATAGGGTCTTACCCTTGAAAGGAATAGTAAGCAATTTTGTTTTGGACGACACATCCGCCGACCAAGATTTTAGCCAAAGCGCCCTGCGCGCCACTATTGCAAAACCTGAATTTTTCGCCGCTAATTTAGCTAATTGAAAAGCGGCATCTAAAATAAAGTAATTAGCCAACTTCAGTGCGTGAATTCTGTCCATGACTTCATCATATGGAGTCTCCTTCTGGAGCGAATTTTCTAGTTCAACGAACCAAAAAGACGCCGCTGTGGTGACAGGAATAATGCATGAAATTTGTTGAAGAAGGAAACCTTGCTGAACAAAAATTTTATTAAGCAATCCTTCTAATTTTTTATCCATAGGATCTTTGAAAGCGCAACTGTCCTCTATTGGAATAGTTGTGCGCTTAGCTAACGTTGAAACTGCCCCCTCTACCTTAGGGACCGTCTGCCATGCGTCCCTTCTGGGGTCAACAATGGGGAACATTTTCTTAAATATAGGAGGGGGAACAAAAGGAACACCTGGCTTCTCTCACTCCTTAGTCACTATATCCGCCATCTTAGGTATCGCAAACGCATCAGTGTGTACTGGGACCTCTAGGAAATTGTCCATTTTACACATTTTTTCTGGGATCACCAAAGGATCACAATCATCAAGTGCAGCTAGGACCTCCTTAAGTAGGGCGCGGAGGTGTTCTAGCTTAAATTTAAATGTTATGGTATCAGGCTCTGCCTGCTGAGAAACTTTTCCTGTCAGAAATTTCTCCCTCAGACAGGCCCTCCCTCACCGCCAAGTCAGCTTGATGTGAGGGCACTACAGATAAATTATCCTCTGCGTCTGCTTGCTCATTGTCTGTGTTTACAACTGAGCAATCACGCTTCCTAGGAAAGGCTGGCAGTTTGGATAAAAAATGCTAATCGTTGCATAGTAATCGCAATTGGTGCGCTAGATGTACTGGGCATCGCCTGCGCGGGCATAGCTGGTGTTGACACAGAAGGAGAGGAAAGCAAGCTATCTTCACTACCTTCAGCTAAAGAATCATCTTGGGCTATATTTTTAAGTGTGATTGTACTGTCCTTAAGCTGGTTGGACGCTATGGCACACTGCACACATAAATTTAATGGGGGAACCACCTTGGCCTTTGGACATACAGAACATAGTCTATCTGAAGATTCAGACATGTTTGACAGGCTTAAACAGAACTACAATGCAATAAAAATTATTTTTGACAAAAACGTTACTGTCTCTTTAAATAATAAAAGAGCACACATTATTACTGAAACATCAAAAAACCATGAAATAAACATCCGATTTTAATGAAATTTTCACCACAGAGCCTTAATGCTTTGAAAAGATTGCACACACATTTTCAGACCAATTAACCCCTTAATGCCCAAACCGGAGCTAATAACAGTTATTAACCGGTTAACACACTACAGTACTAGCCCCAGCTTCCCCTGTAGCCTTTACCTTTCTTAGGGATTATTTTAGTAGGAAATAAGCCTCTCTGGAGTCCTTTCTGATGCCCCACATGAAGCTGCATGGACTGCCTAGGCAAAAACAACTGCGCAATTGAGGCCTGAAAATGAGGCCTCCTCCCTCTTCATTCCAGAGTGGAGGGGCCTTTCTGACTAGATTTAGGTGTCCAAATAAGTGCCAGGCCGAAATTAAACCCCAAAAGTGTTTTAAAGTCTGCAAAAACACCTTATTTATAGTGAAAAACATGCTAAAAAGCAATCGATTTTAAAGCCCACAATAGTGTCAACCAGCATAGAGCCCTAAATATAAGCCATCATATTATACAGAGTCTAAGAAAAAATGGCTTACCTATCCCAGAGGGAATTTCTGACAGTCTTCTAGCATTACATGGTCTTGTTAGAAAAATGACTGATCATACCTGAAAGCAGTTAAGCCTGCAAACTGTTCCCCCCAACTGATGTTCTCTGGTTTCAACAGTCCTGCGTGGGAACAGCAATGGATTTTAGTTACTGGTGCTAAAATCATACTCCTCTCAACAGAAATCTTCATCACTTTCTGCTGTAGAGTAAATAGTACAAACCGGCACTATTTTAAAATAACAAACTCTTGATAGAAGAAATAAAAAACTACAACTAACACCACATACTCTTTACCACCCCCGTGGAGATGCTACTTGTTCAGAGCGGCAAAGAGAATGACTGGGGGGCGGAGCCAGAGGGGGAGCTATATGGACAGCTCTGCTGTGTGTTCTCTTTGCCACTTCCTGTAGGGAATGAGAATATCCCACAAGTAAGGATGAAGCCGTAGACCGGACACACCAATGTAGGAGAAAAGGAGCCACCCTGTGACCCTGTCTTCTAGCGATATCATATGTATAAAAAATTAAACTATCTTACCGGAATCTATACCATGCAACAGAAACATGGCCTCTCAAGTGTGACAGTTTTGTAGCATCGCTCCTGACATGGACTTGAGTGATGGAACCGGGCACTGAAACTCGTCAACACTGATTGCTTAGGAGCTGTTAATCTGAGTCTGGATGGATTTGCAGAAAGACTTTCCCTGCATCTCCAGACCCCAACTTTCATCAATGCTCTAACTGAGAGACTGACAAGACTACTTAAAACTCCAGTCCCATTCCGAAGGGTAGATAGTTTACCCTTCATAAGGAACTACTCCAAATCTTCTGACACTTCTCTGCCAACCTCCTGTAACAAAAGGCAAAGAATGACTGGGATATGAGGGAAGTGGGAGGAGTATTTAAGCCTTTGGCTGGGGTGTCTTTGCCTCCTCCTGGTGGACAGTTTCTGTATTTCCCACAAGTAATGAATGTATTAAGAAGGAAAATAACTTTTTACTAAGCTACTGCACCGCTATAACCTCAGCTTTCAATGAGGGATTACCGCATCAAAAAACCAGAGTGATTCCCACTGTAGGCTAAGAAGTTGTAGACACGATATGGCCGTAAAGTAAAAAAGTCAGAAATGCTCCTCAGAAACATTTAACTGCTCCGTCGACTGACAAGAAGACCTCTGCTCTCAGATTGGAAGGAAAATAGCCAAATAGGAAAATCGGTCATGTGACTGCATCAAGCAAAAAAACCAAATGCGACATAAAGAAAAGTGCATGAGTTACACTGCGCTCCCGGCCAGTGAATAACTAAAAAGAAATATCCGTAGGGTGTATTTAGCCCTAAAACATAATACCCATAACTGGTAAACAAATAATGTTAAAATTAACATAGTTGTCCCACTCTCTAGCCATCCTCATAAAGAAAAGGGAATACAATTAACACCTTAAAGGGACAGTCTAGTCCAAAATAAACCTTCATGATTCAGATAGGGCATGTAATTTTAAACAATTTTCCAATTTACTTTTATCACCAATTTTGCTTTGTTCTCTTGGTGTTCTTAGTTGAAAGCTTAACCTAGGAGGTTCATATGCTAATTTCTTAGACCTTGAAGGCCACTTCTTTTCAGAATGCATTTTAACAGCTTTTCACCACTAGAGGGTGTTAGTTCATGTTTTTCATATAGATAACACTGTGCTCATGCACGTGAAGTTATCTGGGAGAACCGACTGGCTAAACTGCAAGTCTGTCAAAAGAACTGAAATAAGGGGGCAGTTTGCAGAGGCTTAGATACAAGATAATCACAGAGGTAAAAAGTATATAAATATAACTGTGTTGGTTATGCAAAACTGGGGAATAGGTAATAAAGGGATTATCTATCTTTTAAAACAATAAAAATTCTTTTTTTTTAATTTTATAGGTGCTTACCTGGTTCGGGTCCTGTTGGGGGCATTTGTAGCTTTCAAGTGGCACCTCTACTCTTAAAATTTCTAAACCTGGTGGGGAAGAGAGGTACTGTGTAGGTTTGCCTGAAGGAACCTCTGAAGTTAGAGCGGCTGGACAGGCGATTCCTGAACCTGCCAGCCCTGCAAAAACACCTTGTGGGGCATTTAGGACCCTTCTGATGTTGGATTGGGCCCTATCAAGAGTCGTGAAAGCCGATGCACAGTTCCTTAATAAAAGATTTGCCAAATAGTAACCCTTTAAGCTGCAGAACCTCCTTCTGAGCGGGCCATTTCTGCCAATTTAGGGTTGAGGCGAGATAGGGCCGCTCTGCGGCATTCTATAGATAAAGACACGTTTGTATTTCCCAGAAGACATTGTCCTTTGCGCCCACTCTCTGATTTGTATAGGATCTAATGATTGAGAGGATATTATTGAATTGTCCGCTAACTGAAGGATCTGTGTCAGTGGTCCCACTAGGTCCAGGAGTTTATCCTGAGTGGAATTTAATGACTTATCAATGCCCTTTGTAGGGTCTCTACCACTTCTAGTCATGAAAGTGACTATATTAGGATCAAATTCCGGGGTATGAGCCTCTTTGTCCGGGAGGTCAGGGCGGGGGCATTCTGCCCGTAATTTGTTCCTGGCTGAATTAGACAGGGGTTTACATAACCAGTATTGTAAAAATGTTGTAATATGTGGGGCAGGGGACCAATTCAGAGGATCTAGGGTGTCTCAAATTATCTGGATCAAACATGGGTTGGCTCAGGGAGTTCATGATAGCATTTTCTATAACCTATGAGTTCTCAGGTATAGGTATAGCGTCATTAGCGGGGTAGTGGTCTGAGTCATCGGGCAAATAGTCCTCTGGGTAATACACTATCTATAGGGGGTGGATTTTTTGACAATTCCTCAGAAGAGGTTTCATTCTCCTTTATTATTACCCTAGGGGTGGGGTTCAAAGCCGGTAAATTATCACTGGAGGAGGGGTTGCTCCCCAGATTGTGTGTTTTTTTTTGGGCTGATCAGTATCTAATTGATCTTGAAAATACTCTTTTTAACCAGGGCTGGTAAGTCCCCCATAGCCGATGATATGGCTTTAGCAACTGAGTCCGAAATCAAGGACTTTATATCCTTGGATTGCTCTGTATCAGACATGATAAATCTGTAATGGATGCTAAGGATTACCAACAGTAAGAATATATATATATATATATATATATATATATATGTATTTATATTTGTATTAGCCTGCAGCAGAGCTCGTTTGTGTACCGCAATGTAAACAACACTATAGAAATAATGTCATAAAATAATAAAGGATACGTTTTTCAGTGGTTATTTTCCTTGTATAAAGGCAGATCCGTATATAACAAATAAATGTACAAGAATGCCACCTGCAGTAAACACAAAATCACAAAATCCTTAAAAATAGTGAACAATATAAATACTTTGAGTACATATATAAGATAGATTTTGAAAGAAAATCAATAAAATAGAGAAGGATTACAACGGATTGCAAAACGGGTGTATTTGAGTGAAAAATGCAAAACAAAATGGTTGCGATCATGTGACGTTGTGCAAAAACGTTGCGCTGCGTCACGTGGTCCAATTTGGCGGCCGTATAGTAGAAGAAGAAGAAGGAAAGATGGCTACTCATGGAATTACACAATGTAAATTATGGAGGTAACAAACAGATTGAAAAACAGTAATAATTCAATTGCAAATAGACAATCCGTATAGTATATGAAGCAAACGGAAATATATGAAAGAGTAGATAATGGAAGATAAACCGCTGTTTAGGAAAAAAACGTTTAAAGTGAAAAGTTGAAAGTTAACAAATAGAATAGTTAAACATATTATTTTAGGTAGAAAGAAAGAAAAGATTGATAGAAAGCAAGTCCACTCTCATTGAATGAGTGAATGGAAAAGGAAAAACACAGAATAAATAAGATAAACTGCAATTAGAAATAGAGCTAATAAATCACATCACCTTTCTGCTGGAGCAGTAAAGAAAGACGAAGGGACTGACTTACATATATATATTATGGTTGCTGTGCCCCCATTGGTTCAGGGGCTTTTACTTTGTTTCAAATGTTTTATGTCTTTACTGCTGTAGATTTTAAGTAAATCAAAATAAAATCAATAAAATATGCAAACACATCTGTCAGAGTCACTGGTTCACTCACAATACAGTGAGATGTGGGAAGAAAATCTTCAAAGCAAAGAGAGATTCTCACTGAGGCAGCTCTTCTATGATGTTCGGCCAGACACTTCAGATACACTAAAACGATAGAACGCGCCTCATAGGATAGACAAGCGGAACACAGGTGGTGAACAGAGCAACAGAAGATGATCCTACTCGCATGCAGGAATGCATCCCACAGTGCACAACAGGCAGGCCAGATCCTCGGCGTTGCCAGGCAGACTCACTTCCAGCACAGGTACGCAGTACACCTTGGGGAGCGACACCCCGCCGGTAATACTTCCGGATACCAGTAGGGACGGACCCGCTAACCGCAATATTCAAGATGCGCAGGCAGGGCACTATCCACTTGCATGAGAGTAAGGTGATGAGCAGCAGGAGTTTTAATAAAAACATAATTTATGTAAGAACTTACCTGATAAATTCATTTCTTTCATATTAACAAGAGTCCATGAGCTAGTGACGTATGGGATATACATTCCTACCAGGAGGGGCAAAGTTTCCCAAACCTTAAAATGCCTATAAATACACCCCTCACCACACCCACAAATCAGTTTAACGAATAGCCAAGAAGTGGGGTGATAAGAAAAAAAGTGCGAAGCATATAAAATAAGGAATTGGAATAATTGTGCTTTATACAAAAAAATCATAACCACCACAAAAAAGGGTGGGCCTCATGGACTCTTGTTAATATGAAAGAAATGAATTTATCAGGTAAGTTCTTACATAAATTATGTTTTCTTTCATGTAATTAACAAGAGTCCATGAGCTAGTGACGTATGGGATAATGACTACCCAAGATGTGGATCTTTCCACACAAGAGTCACTAGAGAGGGAGGGATAAAATAAAGACAGCCAATTCCTGCTGAAAATAATCCACACCCAAAATAAAGTTTAACAAAAAACATAAGCAGAAGATTCAAACTGAAACCGCTGCCTGAAGAACTTTTCTACCAAAAACTGCTTCAGAAGAAGAAAATACATCAAAATGGTAGAATTTAGTAAAAGTATGCAAAGAGGACCAAGTTGCTGCTTTGCAGATCTGGTCAACCGAAGCTTCATTCCTAAACGCCCAGGAAGTAGATACTGACCTAGTAGAATGAGCTGTAATTCTCTGAGGCGGAATTTTACCCGACTCAACATAGGCAAGATGAATTAAAGATTTCAACCAAGATGCCAAAGAAATGGCAGAAGCTTTCTGGCCTTTCCTAGAACCGGAAAAGATAACAAATAGACTAGAAGTCTTACGGAAAGATTTCGTAGCTTCAACATAATATTTCAAAGCTCTAACAACATCCAAAGAATGCAACGATTTCTCCTTAGAATTCTTAGGATTAGGACATAATGAAGGAACCACAATTTCTCTACTAATGTTGTTGGAATTCACAACTTTAGGTAAAAATTCAAAAGAAGTTCGCAACACCGCCTTATCCTGATGAAAAATCAGAAAAGGAGACTCACAAGAAAGAGCAGATAATTCAGAAACTCTTCTAGCAGAAGAGATGGCCAAAAGGAACAAAACTTTCCAAGAAAGTAATTTAATGTCCAATGAATGCATAGGTTCAAACGGAGGAGCTTGAAGAGCTCCCAGAACCAAATTCAAACTCCAAGGAGGAGAAATTGACTTAATGACAGGTTTTATACGAACCAAAGCTTGTACAAAACAATGAATATCAGGAAGAATAGCAATCTTTCTGTGAAAAAGAACAGAAAGAGCGGAGATTTGTCCTTTCAAAGAACTTGCGGACAAACCCTTATCTAAACCATCCTGAAGAAACTGTAAAATTCTCGGTATTCTAAAAGAATGCCAAGAAAAATGATGAGAAAGACACCAAGAAATATAAGTCTTCCAGACTCTATAATATATCTCTCGAGATACAGATTTACGAGCCTGTAACATAGTATTAATCACGGAGTCAGAGAAACCTCTTTGACCAAGAATCAAGCGTTCAATCTCCATACCTTTAAATTTAAGGATTTCAGATCCGGATGGAAAAAAGGACCTTGTGACAGAAGGTCTGGTCTTAACGGAAGAGTCCATGGTTGGCAAGATGCCATCCGGACAAGATCCGCATACCAAAACCTGTGAGGCCATGCCGGAGCTATTAGCAGAACAAACGAGCATTCCCTCAGAATCTTGGAGATTACTCTTGGAAGAAGAACTAGAGGCGGAAAGATATAGGCAGGATGATACTTCCAAGGAAGTGATAATGCATCCACTGCCTCCGCCTGAGGATCCCGGGATCTGGACAGATACCTGGGAAGTTTCTTGTTTAGATGAGAGGCCATCAGATCTATCTCTGGGAGCCCCCACATTTGAACAATCTGAAGAAATACCTCTGGGTGAAGAGACCATTCGCCCGGATGCAACGTTTGGCGACTGAGATAATCCGCTTCCCAATTGTCTACACCTGGGATATGAACCGCAGAGATTAGACAGGAGCTGGATTCCGCCCAAACCAAAATTCGAGATACTTCTTTCATAGCCAGAGGACTGTGAGTCCCTCCTTGATGATTGATGTATGCCACAGTTGTGACATTGTCTGTCTGAAAACAAATGAACGATTCTCTCTTCAGAAGAGGCCAAAACTGAAGAGCTCTGAAAACTGCACGGAGTTCCAAGATATTGATCGGTAATCTCACCTCCTGAGATTCCCAAACTCCTTGTGCCGTCAGAGATCCCCACACAGCTCCCCAACCTGTGAGACTTGCATCTGTTGAAATTACAGTCCAGGTCGGAAGAACAAAAGAAGCCCCCTGAATTAAACGAAGGTGATCTGTCCACCACGTTAGAGAGTGTCGAACAATCGGTTTTAAAGATATTAATTGATATATCTTCGTGTAATCCCTGCACCATTGGTTCAGCATACAGAGCTGAAGAGGTCGCATGTGAAAACGAGCAAAGGGGATCGCGTCCGATGCAGCAGTCATAAGACCTAGAATTTCCATGCATAAGGCTACCGAAGGGAATGATTGAGACTGAAGGTTTCGACAAGCTGTAATCAATTTTAGACGTCTCTTGTCTGTTAAAGACAGAGTCATGGACACTGAATCTATCTGAAAACCCAGAAAGGTTACCCTTGTTTGAGGAATCAAAGAACTTTTTGGTAAATTGATCCTCCAACCATGATCTTGAAGAAACAACACAAGTCGATTCGTATGAGACTCTGCTAAATGTAAAGACTGAGCAAGTACCAAGATATCGTCCAAATAAGGAAATACCACAATACCCTGTTCTCTGATTACAGACAGAAGGGCACCGAGAATCTTTGTGAAAATTCTTGGAGCTGTAGCAAGGCCAAACGGTAGAGCCACAAATTGGTAATGCTTGTCTAGAAAAGAGAATCTCAGGAACTGATAATGATCTGGATGAATCGGAATATGCAGATATGCATCCTGTAAATCTATTGTGGACATATAATTCCCTTGCTGAACAAAAGGCAATATAGTCCTTACAGTTACCATCTTGAACGTTGGTATCCTTACATAACGATTCAATAATTTTAGATCCAGAACTGGTCTGAAGGAATTCTCCTTCTTTGGTACAATGAAGAGATTTGAATAAAACCCCATCCCCTGTTCCGGAACTGGAACTGGCATAATTACTCCAGCCAACTCTAGATCTGAAACACAATTCAGAAATGCTTGAGCTTTCACTGGATTTACTGGGACATGGGAAAGAAAAAATCTCTTTGCAGGAGGTCTCATCTTGAAACCAATTCTGTACCCTTCTGAAACAATGTTCTGAATCCAAAGATTGTGAACAGAATTGATCCAAATTTCTTTGAAAAAACGTAACCTGCCCCCTACCAGCTGAACTGGAATGAGGGCCGTACCTTCATGTGAACTTAGAAGCAGGCTTTGCCTTTCTAGCAGGCTTGGATTTATTCCAGACTGGAGATGGTTTCCAAACTGAAACTGCTCCTGAGGATGAAGGATCAGGCTTTTGTTCTTTGTTGAAACGAAAGGAACGAAAACGATTGTTAGCCCTGTTTTTACCTTTAGACTTTTTATCCTGTGGTAAAAAAGTTCCTTTCCCACCAGTAACAGTTGAAATAATAGAATCCAACTGAGAACCAAATAATTTGTTTCCCTGGAAAGAAATGGAAAGTAGAGTTGATTTAGAAGCCATATCAGCATTCCAGGTCTTAAGCCATAAAGCTCTTCTGGCTAAGATAGCCAGAGACATAAACCTAACATCAACTCTAATAATATCAAAAATGGCATCACAGATGAAATTATTAGCATGCTGGAGAAGAATAATAATATCATGAGAATCACGATTTGTTACTTGTTGCGCTAGAGTTTCCAACCAAAAAGTTGAAGCTGCAGCAACATCAGCCAATGATATAGCAGGTCTAAGAAGATTACCTGAACATAGATAAGCTTTTCTTAGAAAAGATTCAATTTTTCTATCTAAAGGATCCTTAAACGAGGTACCATCTGACGTAGGAATGGTAGTACGTTTAGCAAGGGTAGAAATAGCCCCATCAACTTTAGGGATTTTGTCCCAAAATTCTAACCTGTCAGGCGGAACAGGATATAATTGCTTAAAACGTTTAGAAGGAGTAAATGAATTACCCAATTTATCCCATTCCTTGGAAATTACAGCAGAAATAGCATTAGGAACAGGAAAGACTTCTGGAATAACCGCAGGAGCTTTAAAAACCTTATCCAAACGTATAGAATTAGTATCAAGAGGACTAGAATCCTCTATTTCTAAAGCAATTAGAACTTCTTTAAGTAAAGAGCGAATAAATTCCATCTTAAATAAATATGAAGATTTATCAGCATCAATCTCTGAGATAGAATCCTCTGAACCAGAAGAGTCCAAAGAATCAGAATGATGGTGTTCATTTAAAAATTCATCTGTAGAGAGAGAAGATTTAAAAGACTTTTTACGTTTACTAGAAGGAGAAATAACAGACAAAGCCTTCTTTATGGATTCAGAAACAAAATCTCTTATGTTATCAGGAACATTCTGCACCTTAGATGTTGAGGGAACTGCAACAGGCAATGGTACATCACTAAAGGAAATATTATCTGCTTTAACAAGTTTGTCATGACAATTATTACAAACAACAGCTGGAGGAATAGCTACCAAAAGTTTACAGCAGATACACTTAGCTTTGGTAGATCCAGCAGGCAGTGGTTTTCCTGTAGTATCTTCTGGCTCAGATGCAACGTGAGACATCTTGCAATATGTAAGAGAAAAAACAACATATAAAGCAAAATAGATCAAATTCCTTATAAGACAGTTTCAGGAATGGGAAAAAATGCCAAACATCAAGCTTCTAGCAACCAGAAGCAAATGAAAAATGAGACTGAAATAATGTGGAGACAAAAGCGACGCCCATATTTTTTAGCGCCAAATAAGACGCCCACATTATTTGGCGCCTAAATGCTTTTGGCGCCAAAAATGACGCCACATCCGGAACGCCGACATTTTTGGCGCAAAATAACGTCAAAAAATGACGCAACTTCCGGCGACACGTATGACGCCGGAAACGGAAAAGAATTTTTGCGCCAAAAAAGTCCGCGCCAAGAATGACGCAATAAAATGAAGCATTTTCAGCCCCCGCGAGCCTAACAGCCCACAGGGAAAAAAGTCAAATTTTTGAGGTAAGAAAAAATATGATAATTCAATGCATAATCCCAAATATGAAACTGACTGTCTGGAAATAAGGAAAGTTGAACATTCTGAGTCAAGGCAAATAAATGTTTGAATACATATATTTAGAACTTTATAAATAAAGTGCCCAACCATAGCTTAGAGTGTCACAGAAAATAAGACTTACTTACCCCAGGACACTCATCTACATGTTTGTAGAAAGCCAAACCAGTACTGAAACGAGAATCAGTAGAGGAAATGGTAAATATAAGAGTATATCGTCGATCTGAAAAGGGAGGTAAGAGATGAATCTCTACGACCGATAACAGAGAACCTTATGAAATAGACCCCGTAGAAGGAGATCACTGCATTCAATAGGCAATACTCTCTTCACATCCCTCTGACATTCACTGCACGCTGAGAGGAAAACCGGGCTCCAACTTGCTGCGGAGCGCATATCAACGTAGAATCTAGCACAAACTTACTTCACCACCTCCCTTGGAGGCAAAGTTTGTAAAACTGATTTGTGGGTGTGGTGAGGGGTGTATTTATAGGCATTTTAAGGTTTGGGAAACTTTGCCCCTCCTGGTAGGAATGTATATCCCATACGTCACTAGCTCATGGACTCTTGTTAATTACATGAAAGAAAACCATTTATTAAAACAGATAGCAACGCGTTTCTCGGTGTCCCAGCACCGTTTCATCAGGCACATTCTATCTTTATCATTTTATAGTATTTATCAGCAATTAAGTACTGCATAAAATGTTATGTTTTTTTAAACAATTAAAACTGGCATTACTAGCTCCATTTGTTATTTCAGAGCAGCCTTGTGCACTGCTATAACCAGTCACCAGGCTAAACAAACTGCAGCATATTTATATATGCAAGATGCACTTTACCTGCTCTAGAAAACAATTGATAAAATACATTTTTCTGAGGTAAAAAACATTGCAATAGGAAATGTGAGTTTACCAGTATCAAAAGGTTATGTGTCAGATGAAAACTGTACAATATAACCAGCTGCTGTTTCATAAATAAAAACCAAGAATATACTGAGAAACATATTGTGCTTAATGCTGTGGTGTCATATCAATACATATCAGTTACTAAGCCAATATATCATAAAATATATTCTCAATATTTACACAGAATGAAACCATATGAACCATCACATGGTTATACTTAGCACTGTGATATTTAGACGTGCAATTTGTTTTGTCCAAATTTTGGCTGATTCGGATCAATCCGAATTTCCAAATCGGCAACATAACGATTGGATGGCTTCAGCGGCACTAATACAGTGAATAACTGTATGAGATAAATTATGTAATTCTTATTACAGTCATTTCCCTGTCTAAAGCAATTCTTATGTTTGAATAATTATTTGTCAGTTTTGTTTGTAGGTATATGTTTATTATGTTTTCATGTACAATATAAGAATAATTAGACTGCATACATATATAAGAAAAAATTATGCAAATGTATGTACAATAGCAATAATAAATTGGAATTACTTTCTGTAAAAACTTTTTTTTTTGTAAATTATTATCCAAATAACGAATGGATCCATATAACGAATAAATCTGAAAAACGAATGATCCTTAAATAACGATTGGATCCGAAAACAATTTGCGGAAAAAGGAAACGAAAAAAACAACACAATGAATGGATGAATAACAAAACAAAACGAAAAATACCGCCGTGCACATGTCTAGTGATATCGTTGGTCCCAGGACCAAGTTATTGGGCACAATACCTGGCTGATTTTACCGATTACCTGGCACAAAATATAATTAAATCAATTTATGTTAAATTATGCAATAAATTTGTCCTTTGGATAGCTTAAGGTAACATTTAAAAATAACAGACACCTAGATTATGAGTTTGGTGTCATGAGTGAAAAAGCAGTGTTATGGCTATTACGAGTCTTGTCGGTATAGGTGTACCGCACAAAATTTAGCCAGTCATGCAACGTCAGTACCACACTTTAAAAAATGTCCTTTTTCAATGGGACTCTCATAACGCCGGTATTACGAGTTTGCCTGGGAGGCCAAAAACAGAATTTATGTTTACCTGATAAATTACTTTCTCCAACGGTGTGTCCGGTCCACGGCGTCATCCTTACTTGTGGGATATTCTCTTCCCCAACAGGAAATGGCAAAGAGCCCAGCAAAGCTGGTCACATGATCCCTCCTAGGCTCCGCCTTCCCCAGTCATTCGACCGACGTAAAGGAGGAATATTTGCATAGGAGAAATCATATGATACCGTGGTGACTGTAGTTAAAGAAAATAAATCATCAGACCTGATTAAAAAACCAGGGCGGGCCGTGGACCGGACACACCGTTGGAGAAAGTAATTTATCAGGTAAACATAAATTCTGTTTTCTCCAACATAGGTGTGTCCGGTCCACGGCGTCATCCTTACTTGTGGGAACCAATACCAAAGCTTTAGGACACGGATGATGGGAGGGAGCAAATCAGGTCACCTAGATGGAAGGCACCACGGTTTGCAAAACCTTTCTCCCAAAAATAGCCTCAGAAGAAGCAAAAGTATCAAATTTGTAAAATTTGGTAAAAGTGTGCAGTGAAGACCAAGTCGCTGCCTTACATATCTGATCAACAGAAGCCTCGTTCTTAAAGGCCCATGTGGAAGCCACGGCCCTAGTGGAATGAGCTGTGATTCTTTCAGGAGGCTGCCGTCCGGCAGTCTCATAAGCCAATCTGATGATGCTTTTAAGCCAAAAAGATAGAGAGGTAGAAGTTGCTTTTTGACCTCTCCTTTTACCAGAATAAACAACAAACAAGGAAGATGTTTGTCTGAAATCCTTTGTAGCATCTAAATAGAATTTTAGAGCACGGACAACGTCCAAATTGTGTAACAAACGTTCCTTCTATGAAACTGGATTCGGACACAAAGAAGGTACAACTATCTCCTGGTTAATATTTTTGTTGGAAACAACCTTCGGAAGAAAACCAGGCTCAGTACGCAAAAACCACCTTATCTGCATGGACCAGATAGGGCGGAGAACACTGCAGAGCAGATAACTCAGAAACTCTTCTAGCAGAAGAAATTGCAACCTAAAACAAAACTTTCCAAGATAATAACTTAATATCTATGGAATGTAAGGGTTCAAACGGAACCCCTTGAAGAACTGAAAGAACTAGATTAAGACTCCAGGGAAGAGTCAAAGGTCTGTAAACAGGCTTGATTCTAACCAGAGCCTGAACAAACGCTTAAACGTCTGGCACAGCTGCCAGCCTTTTGTGAAGTAAAACAGATAAAGCAGAGATCTGTCCCTTCAGAGAACTCGCAGAAAATCCTTTCTCCAAACCTTCTTGTAGAAAAGAAAGAATCTTAGGAATTTTTATCTTGTTCCATGGGAATCCTTTAGATTCACACCAACAGATATATTTTTTCCATATATTATGGTAAATTTTTCTAGTTACAGGCTTTCTAGCCTGAATAAGAGTATCTATTACAGAATCTGAAAACCCACGCTTTGATAAAATCAAGCGTTCAAACTCCAAGCAGTCAGTTGGAGGAAAACCAGATTCGGATGTTCGAATGGACCCTGAATAAGAAGGTCCTGTCTCAAAGGTAGCTTCCATGGTGGAGCCGATGACACATTCACCAGGTCTGCATACCAAGTCCTGCGTGGCCACACAGGAACTATCAAGGTCACCGAAGCCCTCTCCAGATTGATCCTGGCTACCAGCCTGGGAATGAGAGGAAACGGTGGGAATACATAAGCTAGGTTGAAGATCCAAGGTGCTACTATTGTATCCAATAGAGTCGCCTTGGGATCCCTGGATTTGGACCCGTAACAAGGGACCATGAAGTTCTGACGAGAGGCCATCAGAACCAAGTCTGGAATGCCCCATAATTGAGTTATTTGGGCAAAGATTTCCAGATGGAGTTCCCACTCCCCCGGATGCTCCTCCATCGCCAGGGAACTCCTTGTTACCCCCTGATGGTTGATATATGTAACAGTCGTCATGATGACTGATTGAAACCTTATGAATTTGGCCTTTGCTAGTCGAGGCCAAGCCTTGAGAGCATTGAATATCGCTCTCAGTTCCATTATGTTTATCGGGAGAAGAGAGTCTTCCCGAAACCATAGACCCTGAGTTTTCAGGGGTTCCCAGACCGCGCCCCAGCCCACCAGACTGGCGTCGGTTGTGACAATGACCTATTCTGGTCTGCGGAAGCTCATTCCCTGTGACAGGTTGTCCAGGGTCAGCCACCAACGGAGTGAATCTCTGGTTATTTGATCTACTTGTATCGTCGGAGACAAGTCTGTATAATCCCCATTCCACAGTCTGAGCATGCCCAGGTGCAATGGTCTTAGATGAATTCGTGCAAAAGGAACTATGTCCATTGCCGCAACCATCAACCCTATTACTTCCATGGACTGCGCTATGGAAGGAAGAAGAACAGAATGAAGTACCTGACAAGAGCTTAGAAGTTTTGATTTTCTGGCCTCTGTCAGAAAAACCTTCATTTCTAAGGAAACTATTATTGTTCCCAAGAAGGGAACTCTTGTTGACGGGGACAGAGAACTTTTTTCTATGTTCACTTTCCACCTGTGAGATCTGAGAAAGGCTAGGACAATGTCCGTATGAGCCCTTGCTTTTGACAGAGACGACACTTGAATCAGGATGTCGTCCAAGTAAGGTACTACTGCAATGCCCCTTGGTCTTAGCACCGCTAGAAGGGACCCTAGTACCCTTGTGAAAATCCTTGGAGCAGTGGCTAATCCGAATGGAAGTGCCACAGGTAATGCTTGTCCAGAAAGGCGAACCTTAGGAACCGAAAATGTTCCTTGTAGATAGGAATACGTAGGTACGCATCCTTTAAGTCCACCGTGGTCATGAATTGACCTTCCTGGATGGTAGGAAGGATCGTTCGAATGGTTTCCATTTTGAATGATGAAACCCTTAGAAACTTGTTTAGAATCTTGAGATCTAAAATAGGTCTGAATGTTCCCTCTTTTTTGGGAATTATGAACAGTTGGAGTAAAAACCCATCCCTTGTTCTCCTAATGGAACAGGATGAATCACTCCCATGCTTAACAGGTCTTCTACACAGTGTAAGAATGCCTGTTCGAAGATAATTGAGACCCGTGGAACCTTCCCCTTGGGAGTAGTTCCCTGAATTCCAGGAGATAACCTTGAGAAACTATTTCTAGCGCCCAAGGATCCTGAACATCTCTTGCCCCAGCCTGAGCAAAGAGAGAAAGTCTGCCCCCCACCAGATCCTTCCCAGATCGGGGGCCAACACTTCATGCTGTTTTGGTAGCAGTGGCAGGTGACTTGGCCTGCTTACCCTTGTTCCAGCCTTGCATCGGCCTCCAGGCTGGCTTGGTTTGAGAAGTATTACCCTCTTGCTTAGAGGGTGTAGAATTTGAGGCTGGTCCGTTTCTGCGAAAGGGACGAAAATTTGGCTTCTTTTTAGCCTTAAAAGACCTATCCAGAGGAAGGGCGTGGCCCTTTCCCCCAGTGATGCCTGAAATAATCTCTTTCAAGTCAGGGCCAAACAGTGTTTTACCCTTGAAAGGGATGTTAAGCAAAAGCGCTCTGCGCGCCACGATAGCAAACCCTGAATTATTCGCCGCTAATCTAGCTAATTTCAAAGCGGCATCTAAAATAAAAAAGAGTTAGCCAATTTAAGAGCTTGAACTCTGTCCAAAACCTCCTCGTACGAAGATTCTTTATTAAGCGACTTTTCTAGTTCTTCGAACCAGAAACACGCAGCTGTAGTGACAGGAACAATGCATGAAATTGGTTGTAGAAGGTAACCTTGCTGAACAAACATCTTTTTAAGCAAACCCTCTAACCTTTAATCCATAGGATCTTGAAAGCACAACTATCTTCTATAGGAATAGAAGTGCGTTTGTTTAGAGTAGAAACCGCCCCCTCGACCTTGGGGACTGTATGCTATAAGTCCTTTCTGGGGTCGACTATAGGAACTAATTTCTTAAATATAGGGGGAGGACAAAGGGTATGCCGGGCCTTTCCCACTCCTTATTTACTATGTCCGCCACCCGCTTGGGTATAGGAAAAACATCGGGGGGCACCGGAACCTCTAGGAACTTGTCCATCTTACCTAATTTCTCTGGAATGACCAAATTGTCACAATCATCCAGAGTAGATAATACCTCCTTAAGTAGTGCGTGGAGATGTTGAAATTTAAATTTAAAAGTTACAATATCAGGTTCTGCTTGTTGAGAAATGTTCCCTGAATCTGAAATTTCTCCCTCAGACAAAACCTCCCTCCTGGCCCCTTCAGATAGGTGTGAGGGTATGTCAGAACCATTATCATCAGCGTCCTCATGCTCTTCAGTGTTTAAAACAGAGCAATCACGCTTTCTCTGATAAGTAGGCATTTTGGAAAAAAATGCATGCAATAGAATTATCCATTACAGCCATTAATTGTTGTATGGTAATAAGTATTGGCGCACTAGATGTACTAGGGGCCTCTTGTGTGGGCAAAACTGGTGTAGACACAGAAGGGGATGATGCAGTACCATGCTTACTCCCCTCATTAGAGGAATCATCTTGGGCAATATCATATCTATGGCATTATTATCCCTACTTTGTTTGGACATTATGACACAAATATATCACATATATTTAAATGGGGAGAAACCTTGGCTTTCATACATATAGAACATCGCTTATCTGATGGTTCAGACATGTTAAACAGGCTTAAACTTGTCAACAAAGCACAAAAAACGTTTTAAAATAAAACCGTTACTGTCACTTTAAATTTTAAACTGAACACACTTTATTACTGAATATGTGAAAAAGTATGAAGGAATTGTTCAAATTTCACCAAAATTTCACCACAGTAACTTAAAGCCTTAAAAGTATTGCACACCAAATTTGAAAGCTTTAACCCTTAAAATAACGGAACCGGAGCCGTTTTTACAATTAACCCCTATACAGTCCCAGGTATCTGCTTTGCTGAGACCCAACCAAGCCCAGAGGGGAATACGATACCAAATGATGCCTTCTATAAGCTTTTTCAGTGGTTCTTAGCTCCTCACACATGCATCTGCATGCCATGCCTTCCAAAAACAACTGCGCATTAAAGGCGCGAAAATGAGGCTCTGTCTATGACTAGAAAAGGCCCCCAGTGAAAAAGGTGTCCAATACAGTGCCTGCCGTTTTTATTAAAACAATCCCCAAGATTTAACAACTATTAAAAGTAATAATCTGCCAAATATACTTAGTAAAGTAATCGTTTTAGCCCAGAAAAATGTCTACCAGTTTTTTAAGCCCTAATGAAGCCCTTTATTCTTTTACTTAAACTAAGAAAATGGCTTACCGGTTCCCATAGGGAAAATGACAGCTTCCAGCATTACCGAGTCTTGTTAGAAATGTGTCATACCTCAAGCAGCAAAAGTCTGCTCACTGTTTCCCCCAACTGAAGTTAATTCCTCTCAACAGTCCTGTGTGGAAACAGCCATCGATTTTAGTAACGGTTGCTAAAATCATTTTCCTCTTACAAACAGAAATCTTCATCTCTTTCCTGTTTCAGAGTAAATAGTACATACCAGCACTATTTTAAAATAACAAACTCTTGATTGAAGAATAAAAACTACATTTAAACACCAAAAAACTCTAAGCCATCTCCGTGGAGATGTTGCCTGTACAACGGCAAAGAGAATGACTGGGGAAGGCGGAGCCTAGGAGGGATCATGTGACCAGCTTTGCTGGGCTCTTTGCCATTTCCTGTTGGGGAAGAGAATATCCCACAAGTAAGGATGACGCCGTGGACCGGACACACCTATGTTGGAGAAAAGTGAGCGGTACACTCTATACCGACAAGATCCATACCTCCATCTGAAAGTCAGTAGTTGTAAAGCTGTAACATAAAACTCATAACTAAAGTGTTAAAAAGTACACTAACACCCATAAACTACATATTAACCCCTAAACGGAGGTCCTCCCACACAGCAAACACTATAATAAACTCATTAACCCCTAATCTGCTGCTCCGGACATTGCCGCCACTATTAAAATTGATTAACCCCTATTCCGCCGCTCCTCGACATTGTCACAACTATAATAAACCTATTAACCCCTAATTAAATATTATTAACCCCTAATATGCCGTCCACCCCCACCACTGCTATAATAAACCTATTAACCCCTAAACCGAAAGCCCCCACAACAAAATAAACTAATTTAAACTATTAACCCCTAAACCTAACACCCCCCTAACTTTATATTAAAATTACAATTTCCCTATATTAAATTAAAACTTACCTGTCAAATTACAAAAAATAAATTTTAAACTAACAATTAAACTATTATAATTATGAAACTACAATTAAACTAACTACCAATTAAAAAAACTAAACTACACATTAATGGGGCTGCGTTACGGAGCTTTTTGTTCCGCAATCGCAGGTGTTAGGCTTTTTTTTAGCCTGTGACGTGGCATCATCTGTTTCACAAATTTTGGCCGTAATGCACGTGTGCTAGCGTCATTACATACCTGGCCGCAAACGTCACTGCAATCATTTTCAGAGCTGTGAAATTCCAGGACCCTTTCAAGAGCGCATGCGTGGAATTTTGAAATCCCTCAATACCGCCGCAAATTTTTTTTAGTGTAATTGGGTATAACGTTCCTGATACAGCTTTATCCATCAGTGAAAACAGTCTTAATAACATATTCATATCATATACAGTATATGATATGAATATGTTATTAACATTGAGCACCGGCTTTCCCCATTGATGTCTATGGGGAAATCGTGCACGAGCACGTAACAGCAGTGCTTGTTTTCCGTGCGGTATGAAGCTCAACGCCACCATATCGCCCGCACAAGCCTGCTTTTTCAAAACCTGTAATAGCAGCGCTATAGGGGGGTAAAATAACGACGCTTTTGTTGCGGTTGTTAAAAACCCTATAGCGCTCAAAACTCGTAATCTAGCTGATTGAATATTATAATATTGCTGTATTACACTGCACCAGACTAGTGCATGATAATGATAATAATATATAATAATAATAACTAGTATTTATATAGCGCCTTTCTCCCAGTGGGAATCAAAGCACTTTTTCGCTCGCTCTCGGAATTAACCAAATAGGCAGCTGAATAGTAATAGTTGTTATTATTACCCAATTTAATGGTACTCATTTTATTGACCTCAGAAGGATGAAGGGCTGAGTTGGCCCTGCTGGGATTTGAACCTGTGACCTTTGGATCTTTGAACAGGCTTTTATAGTCAGGGCATTTACTAACTGAGCTGGTAACATTTTTTGTGGAGAACACCGATGAGAATTTATTTTATTACCAGGATGCGACAAAAAAACTAAATTTATTCTTACTAGATAAATTCCTTTCTTTCCTGGCAGGGAGAGTCCACGACTTCATTCCTTACTGTTGGGAAATACAACTAGCCACCAGGAGGAGCCAAAGGCTTAAATATCCCTCCCACTTCCCCTATCCTCCCAGTCATTTGGCCGAGGGAACAAGGAAAAGTAGGAAAAACATCAGGGTATAAAGGTACCAGAAGAAAAAATAAAAGGGGAGCCGCCCAAATCAAAATATTATACGGGCGGGGTCATGGACTCTCCCTGCTAGGAAAGAAAGGAATTTATCCGGTAAGCATACATTTTGTTTTCTTTCCATAAGGCAGGGAGAGTCCACGACTTCATTCCTTACTGTTGGGAAAACAATACCAAAGGTCACTGAAGGAATATCGGGAGGGAACAAAAAAGAGGGGGACCCTAATCTGAGGGCACCACAGCCTGCAAAACCTTTCTCCCAAAAGCTGCTTCAGCCGAAGCAAACACATCATACTTGTAAAATTTAGAAAAATTATGTAAGGTAGCCGCCTTACAAATCTGATCCATAGAGGCTTCATTCTTAAAAGCCCAGGAAGAAGCAACTGCTCTAGTGGAATGAGCCGCTATCCTCTCAGGAGGCTGTTGTCCCGCTGTCTCATAAGCTAGGTGGATGACATTCTTCCACCAAAAAGACAGGGAAGATGTAGTGGCTTTCTGGCCCCTACGCTTACCCACATAGATGACAAAACAAAGATGAAGATTGTCTGAACTCCTTAGTGGCCTGAAGGTAAAACTTCAAGGAACAAATCACATCTAGATTGTGAAGCGAACACTCCATCGAGGAAGGATTGGGGCACAAGGAAGGAACAACAATCTCTTGATTAATGTTACCATCTAACACCAACTTAGGAAGAAAACCAAGCAGTACGTAAAACCGCCTTATCGGCATGAAAAACAAGGTAAGGGGGGTCCATATTGCAAAGCAGAAATCTCATAGACAGGGGCGAAACTACAGGGGGTGCAGAGGTCGCAATTGCGACTGGGCCCCCAGGGGTGGGGGCCCAGCTTAAAAAAAAAAAATGTTGACCTGCCACTGCCTGCACTGATATCATGTGAGTGTGACATGATGCTTCACTAGTGTCTCTGACTACAGGGGTTAGTGTTTCTGTTTTACCCATTGGTGTTTATGTGTGTGTATGTATGTATGTGACTGTGTGTGTATTTATGCATATATGTGTGTGTATGTGTGTATGTGACTGTGTGTGTATTTATGCATGTATGTATGTGTGTGTGTGTGTATGTGTGTATGTATGTATGCATGTGACTGTGTGTGTATTTATGCATGTATGTATGTGTGTATGTATTTATGTGACTGTGTGTGTATGTTTGTGGAACCAGCAAATTACAGACCTTGTTACTACAGCATGGGGGGGGCGGGACAGTGTCAGTCTATACAGTACAGGGGGGCTGGACCATGTCACAGACTACTGTGGTCCAGTGGCGGCTCGTGGGTTATTCAAATGGGGGTTCACGGACCAGTTATGTAAAATTTTATATATATATATATATATATATAAAAATACACACATATACATACATACATACATATATATACATACCAGTGGTGTATTTAGGTTTTGTGCTGCCCTAGGCACTAAAAATTCTGCTGCCCCCCCCCCCCCCCAGTTTTAGGCCTTTTGTGGCCATATTTTTTTTATTTTTATTTTGGTCATTGTGTAATTTTACTTTTTATAGCATTTACAAAGTAACTTTAATTTTGTTTGCAAAATTGTTTGTATATATGTATGTATGTGTGTATATATATATATATATATATATATATATATATATATATATATATATATATATAATCATCCAGGGAGTCTGGATTATTACTGTATCAAGATTATTTTTATTTAAGGTGATATTTTGAATAGAAATTCAACCCTTCCATACACATCTCTAAACCTAACTTTAAAAAAAAAAGATATGCATAAAGACTTTATGTGAAAAAAGTACATCTACAGACAACCACATGCTTTGAGTTGGAACTTGGAAGCATTATTGGAGCTAAAAGTTTAAAAGGGATCATTATAAGGCAAACATCTGTGATATTATAGAGTCATATGAAGAAAGGGTTAATATATGTTATTAAATAGGAACTCTAAGCCCCCTTCTCCCCAGCAATACTTTTCCTGTGTGATTTATTTTCTGGTGACTCCGGCTGACCTAACATTGTGAGAGATGAAACACAGGCTACCCCTCTGTGTCTGCTAGTTTTAACAAGCAGATTCCCCAGCAGAGATAACATGCAGCACTGAGGTGGAGGGGAGGGGGATAAGAAGAGCAGGAGGAAGGGCAAGTAACACACTATGAATGGACACAGCTTCCCTTCCGTAAATCTAGCTAATGACTGATTTAATTGCTAGCTAGCTGCTATCTGTTATGGCCCCCGGCCCCACAGGAATGTTTTTAAGAAAGTTACTCATGACACAGTTGAATGCACAGTATTCGCTCCAGCTCCACGCACACACTTGCTGCAACAGCACACCATGGGCACGCAGTGTTAAACTATTTCCAGCAGCACCAAGTCAGACTTGAGGATTTATTAACTTTTAATTACCTCCCTGCTGCAGCATTTACAGTCAGCTGCACTCGCTAACCAGACTGAGCCATAGAAAACTCAGTGTAGCCGATCACACTAGGTCTTCATTTCAGTGATCTCTGAGGAACAGTGGGCTGGCTCTGGTGCTCCTGGCAGCTTATTCACAGAGCAGACAAGATGGCTTATGTTATGGAATATGGAGTGAACATAATAGCCGTCTTCTCTGCTCTGGGATTAAGCTGCTTTGTGACTGCAAGCAGTATGGTAGTCTCCCATAAAAGCCCTTTGTTAGAATTAAACAGTGATTCAATTTTCACCTAGTTAGATCAATCAGCCCGGTCTCTTGCTTCTTCCTGTTCTGCCGCTGCCACTGTGATCCACAATATGGAGGGATAACACACGTTTAAAAAACAGTGCTCCCCCTGCTGCCCGCCCATAGTAATGGCACTAATCGCACATTGAAAATTGTGCGATTAGCAGAGGTATAGGCTCTGTTATGGGCGGAGCAGCAGATACATAGAAAACATGACCAAAAGGATATAGCAGCCTATACCTCCTCTACCGCACGTGCGGTAGAGAGGTATATTAAAGGATTTTTTTAATTTTATTTAAACTGCACAATCTAGACATTTTATTTAAACTGCACAAGCTAGACATTTTATTTAAACTGCACAATCTAGAACATTTTTTGGCTGAATAAATATAATTTTTCCAATAGGGGGAAATTATATTTATTCAGCTAAAAAATTTAATTTCTTTCTTTTTCCCCCTTTTTCACAGGAGGCTCACGTGCGGGAGTGCACATATGGAGGAGCCTCCACTGCTGTGGTCACTTTATAAAGTACTGGGGCCGGTAGGGTCAGGCCAGCCATCTCACCGGCAGATTACAGACTGTGTCACTGACTCACTATATACAGTACTGGTGGGTTAAACACTGTCACTATATACAGTAATAGGGGGGCAGACCATCTCACAGACTGTGGGCACAGGGTACCTCCTTTTGCAGAAATGTAATCTGATTCACATGTTTTTTCTGTGTTAAATGTAAAAAAAGATATGTATCAAATTCACTTTTTTTGGGGGGGGGGGGGCCTTCTTAGATTCTTGCACCTGGGCCCTGTGGTTTCTAGTTACGCCTTTGCTCAGAGACTCTGCGAGCTGAGGCAATAGCCAATAGAAATGGATCCTTCCAAGATAACAGTTTAATGTCAACATTATGCATGGGCTCAAACGGAGCCTGCTGCAACACACGAAGAACAAGATTGAGGCTCCAAGGCAAAGCCACCCTTTCGAAGCACAAGTCTGACCCTAGTCAGGGCCTAACAAAGGACTGCACATCCGGAAGCTCGGCTAATCTCCTGTGCAACAACACCGACAGGGCCGATATCTGTTCCTTCAGGGAACTAGCAGACCTTTCTCCAGTCCCTCCTGGAGAAAAGATAAAATTCTGACAACTTTAAACTTATGCCAAGAAAAACCACGCTCCTCACACCAGTGCAGGTAAGTCCCCCACACCTTATGGTAGATGCGTCGAGTCACTGGCTTACGAGCCTGAATCAAAGTGTCGATGACACTCTCAGAGAAACCTCTCTTGGCTAAGACTAAGTGTTCAATCTCCTCGCAGTCAGCCTCAGAGAATCTAGATTTTGATGCAGAAATGGACCGTGCAGGTCCCTGCGAGACGGTAACCTCCACGTTGGAAATAAGGACATCCCCACCAGATCCGCGAACCAAGTCCTTCGCAGCCAGGATGGAGCAATTAGAATCCCTCATACTTGCTCCTGCTTGATGCGGGTCACCACCTGAGGAAGAAGAGGTAATAGAAGAAACAGACATATGAGTCTGAACCTCCAAGGAACCGCTAGAGCATCTAATAGTTCTGCTTGAGGATCCCTCAATCTCGACCCGTACCTGAGCAGTTTGGCATTTAGACAGGAGGCCATGAGGTCTATCTCCAGCGTCTCCCCATCTGCTGCACATATCTGCAAACACCTCGGGTGGAGAGACAATTCCCCCGGGTGAAAGGATTGCCTGCTGAGGATGTCTGCTTCCCAGTTGTCCACACCCGGAATGTGGATTGCTGACAGCATACAATTGTGGGCCTCCGCCCATTCTAGAATTTGAGATACTAAGGAACTTCTCGTTCCTCCCTGATGGTTGATGTAGGCTACTGAAGTTATATTAAGAAGAACAATTCCAGCAAATAAACTGGACAAGATACTATAGAAAGCACTCTTCCCTCGAATATAGGAATTGAGCACAAATGAAATATAAAATGTGTAAACTTTATTAGTTATAATAAAAAATGGGTTACAGAATATAAAAACACTTGTAGCAAGTAAGATACTATATCCAACTGGATTACTCAAATATGACAAGTAATTACTAGTAATAGTCCTGGGTTAATATAATCTCACCATGGACAAGGTGCCTGTTCATATGAATGAGGGGCTAAAATGACTACACCCCACAATGCATAGTGGAGTGTTGGAAGATACACTAAACAGTACCGCCTGTAATGGCCGAATAGCGATGTAACTATAAGGCCATATGTGATTAGGAGGGTGGACAGAGATATGAGATGAATACGATGGCCAAATATACTAATGTGTATAATCACTAGGGACAGATAATTCTCTAATAGGCAAATATTGAAATACACTCTAATAATCAGTGTGGATACCCCATAAATTGTAACACTTGATATCTATATAACAATACCCATGGGTGGTTGTCTTATCTTAATATGAATAGCTAGGCAACCATGAATGACTCCTCTAATATTATGGTATCTCAACCGGGGAAATAGAATAAGTAATTACAGGGAGTAAATGAAGCTTACTGACAGTCTGGACCAAGGGCATTCAGTAATCCACAAGATATATGTTTTGAAATTTCTCACTCATTCAACGAGGTTGGAAATCTACAAAAAACAAAATTTATGCTTACCTGATAAATTTCTTTCTTTTGCGATGTACCAAGTCCACAGATTCATCATTACTTGTGGGATATTATCCTTCCTAACAGGAAGTGGCAAAGAGAGCACCACTGCAGAGCTGTCTATATAGCTCCCCCCCTTAACTCCACCCCCCAGTCATTCGACCGAAGGCCAAGGAAGAAAAAGGAGAAACTATAAGGTGCAGAGGTGACTGAAGTTTTTAATAAAAAAATACCATCTGTCTTGAATAGACAGGGCGGGCCGTGGACTCAGTACATCGCAAAAGAAAGAAATTTATCAGGTAAGCATAAATTTTGTTTTCTTTTGCATGATGTACCGAGTCCACTGATTCATCCTTACTTGTGGGATACCAATACCAAAGCTTTAGGACACGGATGAAGGGAGGGACAAGACAGGAACCTAAACGGAAGGCACCACTGCTTGCAAAACCTTTCTCCCAAAAATAGCCTCCGAAGAAGCTAAAGTATCAAATTTGTAAAATTTTGAAAAGGTATGGAGCGAAGACCAAGTCGCAACCTTACAAATCTGTTCAACAGAAGCATAATTTTTAAAAGCTCATGTAGAAGCTACCGCTCTAGTAGAATGAGCTGTAATCCTTTCAGGAGGCTGCTGTCCAGCAGTATCATAAGCCAAACGGATGATGCTTTTCAGCCAAAAGGAAAGAGAAGTCGCCATAGCCTTTTGACCCCTAGGCTTTCCAGAATAGACAACAAACAAAAAAGATGTTTGACGAAAATATTTGGTTGCCTGCAAATAAAATTTCAAAGAACGAACCACGTCCAAGTTGTGCAACAGACGTTCCTTCTTAGAAGAAGGATTAGGACATAGAGAAGGAACGACAATTTCCTGATTGATATTCCTGTTAGTAACAACCTTAGGTAGGAACCCAGGCTTGGTACGCAAAACCACCTTATCCGCATGGAAAACAAGATAAGGCGAATCACATTGTAATGCAGATAGTTCAGAAACTCTTCGAGCTGAAGAGATAGCAACTAGGAACAAAACTTTCCAAGATAAAAGCTTAATATCTATGGAATGCATGGGTTCAAATGGAACCCCCTGAAAAACTTTCAGAACTAAATTTAGACTCCATGGCGGAGCAACAGGTTTAAACACAGGCTTAATTCTAGCTAAAACCTGACAAAAATCCCGAACGTCTGGAACATCTGCCAGACGCTTGTGCAACAGAATAGACAGAGCAGATATCCGTCCTTTTAGGGAATTAGCTGACAATCCTTTCTCCAATCCCTCTTGGAGAAAAGACAAAATCCTAGGAATCCTGATTTTACTCCAGGAGTAGCCTTTGGATTCGCAACCAAAAAAGATATTTACGCCATATCTTATGATAGATTTTCCTGGTAACAGGCTTTCGAGCCTGAATCAAGGTATCTATGACCGACTCAGAGAAACCCGCTTTGATAGAATCAAGCGTTCAATCTCCAAGCAGTCAGTTGCAGAGAAAGTAGATTTGGATGCTTGAATGGACCTTGAATGAGAAGGTCCCGTCTCAGTGGCAGAGTCCATGGTGGCAGAGATGACATGTCCACCAGGTCTGCCTACCAAGTCCTGCGTGGCCAGGCAGAAGCTATCAAGATCACCGAAGCTCTCTCCTGTTTGATTCTGGCAATCAAACGAGGAAGGAGAGGAAATGGTGGAAACACATAAGCGAGGTTGAACGACCAGGGTACTGCTAGAGCATCTATCAGTACTGCCTGAGGATCCCTTGACCTGGATCCGTAACAAGGAAGTTTGGTGTTCTGACGAGACGCCATCAGATCCAATTCTGGTGTGCCCCATAGCCGAACCAGTTGAGCAAACACCTCCGGATGGAGTTCCCACTCCCCCGGATGAAAAGTCTGACGACTTAGAAAATCTGCCTCCCAGTTCTCCACTCCTGGGATATAGATCGCTGACAGATGGCAAGAGTGAGCCTCTACCCATCGGATTATCCTTGAGACTTCTACCATCGCTAAGGAACTCTTTGTTCCGCCCTGATGATTGATATAAGCCACAGTCATGATGTTGTCCGACTGAAACCTGATGAATCTGGCCGAAGCCAGCTGAGGACATCTCTGGAGAGCATTGAATATCGCTCTTAATTCCAGAATATTTATCAGTAGGAGAGCCTCCTCCCGAGTCCACAAACCCTGTGCTTTCAGGGAATCCCAAAAGGCTGGCGTCTGTCGTCACTATAACCCAATCTGGCCTGCGAAAACACATTCCCTGGGACAGATGATCCTGTGACAACCACCAAAGAAGAGAGTCTCTGGTCTCTTGATCCAGATTTATCTGAGCAGATAAATCCGCATAATCCCCATTCCACTGATTGAGCATGCATAGTTGCAGTGGTCTGAGATGCAAGCGAGCAAACGGAACTATGTCCATTGCCGCTACCATTAGACCGATTACCTCCATACACTGAGCCACTGACGGCCGAGGAATGAAATGAAGAGCTCGGCAGCTGGACAAAATCTTTGATTTCCTGACCTCTGTCAGAAATATTTTCATCTCCACCGAGTCTATCAGAGTCCCTAGAAATGAAACTCTTGTGAGGGGGGAAAGAGAGCTCTTTTTTACGTTCACCTTCCACCCGTGAGATCTTAGAAAAGCCAAAACTAAGTCCGTGTGAGACTTGGCTAGTTGGAAAGTCGACGCTTGAATTAGAATGTCATCTAGATAAGGCGCCACTGCTATGCCCCGTGGCTTTAGAACCGCCAGAAGGGACCCTTGCACCTTTGTGAAGATTTGTGGCGCCATGGCCAACCCGAAGGGAAGAGCCACAAACTGATAATGCTTGTCCAGAAAGGCGAACCTGAGGAACTGGTGATGATCTTTGTGGATAGGAATGTGTAGATACAAATCCTTTAAGTCCACGGTGGTCATATATTGACCCTCCTGGATCAATGGTAAGATAGTCTGAATAGTCTCTATCTTGAAAGATGGGACTCTTAGGAATTGGTTTAGGATCTTGAGATCTAGAATTGGTCTGAAAGTTCCTTCTTTCTTGGGAACCACAAACAGATTGGAGTAGAACCCCTGCCCCTGCTCTGCTTTTGGAACTGGGCAGATCACTCCCATGGTAAAAAGGTCTTCTACACAGCGTAAGAACGCCTCTCTTTTTGTCGGGTTTAAAGACAATTGAGAAAGATGGAACCTCCCCCTTGGAGGAGAATCCTTGAAATCTAGAAGGTATCCCTGGGTTACAATTTCTACTGCCCAGGAATCCTGAACGTCTCTTGCCCAGGCCTGAGCAAAGAGAGAGAGTCTGCCCCCTATTAGATCCGGTCCCGAATCGGGGGCTACCCCTTCATGCTGACTTAGTGGCAGCAGCAGGCTTTTTGGCCTGTTTACCCTTGTTCCAAGCCTGGTTAGGTCTCCAGGTTGGCTTGGATTGAGCAAAGTTCCCCTCTTGCTTTGCAGCAGAGGAAGTGGGACCACTCGAAGTTTCTAAAGGAACGAAAATTATTTTGTTTGGTCCTTGTCTTATTTGACTTATCTTGAGGGAGGGCATGACCCTTCCCTCCAGTAATGTCTGAAATGATCTCTTTCAGTGCAGGCCCGAATAGGGTCTTACCTTTGAAAGGGATGGACAAAAGCTTAGATTTAGATGACACATCAGCCGACCAGGACTTAAGCCATAACGCTCTACACGCTAAAATGGCAAAACCTGAATTCTTTGCCGCTAATTTTGCAAGAGGAAAAGCAGCGTCTGTAATAAAAGAATTAGCTAATTTAAGAGCCTTAATTCTGTCCAGAATATCATCTAGTGGGGTCTCCATCTGAAGAGCCTCGTCTAGAGCCTCAAACCAAAAGGCAGCTGCAGTGGTTACAGGAACAATGCACGCTATAGGTTGAAGAAGAAAACCTTGATGAACAAAAATTTTCTTTAGGTGACCCTTTAATTTTTTATCCATAGGATCAATAAAAGCACAACTGTCTTCAATAGGTATAGTTGTACGCTTAGCCAGAGTAGAAATAGCTCCCTCCACCTTAGGGACCGTCTGCCATGAGTCCTTTATGGTGTCAGTTATGGGAAACATTTTCTTAAAAACAGGAGGGGGAGCGAACGGAATACCTGGTCCATCCCACTCCTTAGTAACAATGTCTGAAATCCTCTTAGGGACCGGAAAAACATCAGTGTAAACAGGAACCTTTAAATATTTGTCCATTTTACACAATTTCTCTGGAACTACAATAGGGTCACAATCATCCAGAGTCGCTAAAACCTCCCTGAGCAATAAGCGTAGGTGCTCTAGCTTAAATTTAAATGCCGTCATATCTGAGGGAACATCTTTCCTGAATCAGAAATCTCTCCCTCAGATAGCAAATCCCTCATCCCTACCTCAGAACATTGTGAGGGAATATCGGATACGGCTACTAAAGCGTCAGAAGGCTCAGCATTTGATCTTAACCCAGAGCTACTGCGCTTCCCTTGCAACCCTGGCAGCTTAGATAAAACCTCTGTGAGGGTAGTATTCATAACTGAAGCCATATCTTGCAAGGTGAAAGAATTAGACGCACTAGAAGAACTTGGCGTCGCTTGTGCGGGCGTTACTGGTTGTGACACTTGGGGAGAACTAGATGGCAAAACCTGATTTCCTTCTGTCTGAGAATCATCTAATGCCAAACTTTTGTAAGTCAAAATATACTGTTTGCAATTTATAGACATATCAGTACAAGTGGGACACATTCAAAGAGGGGGTTCCACAATGGCTTCTAAACAAATTGAGCAAAGAGTTTCCTCAATGTCAGACATGTTTAACAGGCTAGTAATGAGGCAAGCAAGCTTGGAAAACACTTTATTTAATGAAAAAAAAAACACAATTTGCAAAAACGGAACTGTGCCTTTAAGAGAAAAAAAGGCATACACAAACTGCAAAACAGGTTAAAATTGCTTCAAATTTTCCGAAATGTTAACAGTGTACCCACTAAGCTTCAGAAGGATTGCACCACAAGTAAATAAGCAATAAACCCCCAAATGAAAAAAAAAACGGATTGATAAATGTCTTAAAACCGGTAAAACCCCTGTTAGCACCTTGCCACAGCTCTGCTGTGGCCCTACCTGCCCTTAGGGAACAACAATATGAGGATAAAGCTTAGATTATGGCCCCAGAAGAGTATCAGGACCTCTGGAGAAGTTGCTTGCTGCTTGACTGTATAACTAAATGCGCAACTGAGGCGTGAAAATAGGCCCTGCCCACCGCACTCGATGTTGCTTGGGCCTACACAAAATCCAACAAACCTTGTTTGCAAGCCATGTGGGTTATAAAAACCCCAAATAAGCCAAATGAACTCTCAAACAAATGTCCCATCAGCATAAAAAACATTACTCCCAGAACACACAAACATTTGCCCAATCTCTCATATACAAACTGAGTGCCCAAAAATTAGCCCTTTATGCAAGCTAGTAATGCCTCTAATAACACTAGGATTACTACTTCCCCTTATGGGGATACTGTCAGCCTTTCTGAGTTAACACAGTCTCTGCAAAAAAATGACTGAACATACCTCATTGCTGTATAGCAAGAAACCGTTCCTCACACTGAAGTTTTCCTGTACTCCTCAGCTTCTGTGGGAACAGCAGTGAACCTTAGTTACAAATGCTAAGATCATCATCAGAGTAAATAGTACAACACCGGTACCATTTAAAAACAACAAACTCTTGATTGAAGACAAAATAAAACTAACAGTTTAACACCTCTTTCACTTTACTCTTCCTGCTTAGAGCCGGCAAAGAGAATGACTGGGGGGTGGAGTTAAGGGGGGAGCTATATAGACAGCTCTGCTGTGGTGCTCTCTTTGCCACTAGGAAGGATAATATCCCACAAGTAAGGATGAATCCCTGGACTCTGTACATCATGCAAAAGAAATTATATTCAGGATTGCCAGACTGTAGCGAAAGCAATATATCTGCTTTATATAGATCGTAGAATATCCAAACTCTACAAAGTATATTAACTGTCCTTCAAATGGCTGCTGTGTCTTTAATCTTAGTGATGGTGAATGTTAGGTCAATGTATAAAGTAACAGATGTTATAATATAATGTTTAACATTCAACTCGAGTACCTCTTATGACATTTCAATTAAAGTATGAGTTGGCAATGTCGCATTGCGAGCGCTGCTTCTAAATATTGAAGCTTGCAGAAAGTCATTTTAGTGTCCCCCTAGTCTTATTGAATATCAGTCTGTTCCCGCCAACATGGTCAGTCCAGCCCCGAAATACCAGGCAATTCCCCTCTGAACAAGGAACATGACAACCCCAGCCTATCGTTTCAGCCTCCTTTGGGCCTCATCAGTGAGGTGCAGCATATCCCTCTACGAACATTGGGCAAGGAGTCCACGTCTGGTTTCCCCCATCACCCTTAGGGAGAGTATCCCCAGGGTCATATTTACATATGCAAAACAGAAAGAGAAGCAGTCTGCCAGGAACGAACAGCAGCATCAATAGATTGACCTATGGCCCGGTTGCCACCTGGAAGTAGCTTCTTTCTGCCCAATTGTGCTTTTCACAGAGGAAAACTTAACTGAAGTATATCAGTCTGATCCCGCCAACATGGTCAGTCCAGCCCTGAAATACCAGAAAATTCCCCTCTGAACAAGGAACATGACAAACCCAGACGATCGTTTCGGCCTCGTCAGTAAGGTGCAGCCATATCCCTCTAAGCACATTGGGCAAGGAGTCCACGTCTGGTTTCCCCAATCACCCCCACCATATTGGCAGGATCAGACTGATATATTATACAGGAAAGTTTTCCTATGTGAAAAGCACAATTAGGCAGAAAGAAGCTACCTCCAGGTGGTAACCGGGTCATAGAACAAGCTATTGAAACTGCTGTTTGTTCCTGGCAGACTGCTTCTCTTTCTGTTTTGCATATGTAAATATGACCCTGGGGATAGTCTCCCTGTGGGTGATGGGGGAAACCAGACGTGGACTCCTTGACCAATGTGCTTAGAGGAATATGGCTACATCTCACTGACGAGGCCCAGAGAAGGCCGAAACAAACGTCTGGGGTTGCAGTTTTTCTTGTTCCTAGGAGAATTGCCTGGTATTTCGGGGCTGGATTGACCATGTTGGCGGGATCAGACTGATAAACTACAGGAAAGTTTTCCTCTGTGAAAAGCACAATTGGGCAGAAAGAAGCTACCTCCAGGTGGTAACCGGGCCATAGAACAAGCTATTGAAGCTGCTGTTTGTTCCTGGCAGACTGCTTCTCATTCTGTTTTGCATATGTAAATATAACCCTGGGGATAGTCTCCCTATGGGTGATGGGGGAAACCAGAAGTGGACTCCTTGCCCAATGTGCTTAAAAGAATATGGCTGCATCTCACTGACGAGGCCCAGAGAAGGCCGAAACAATCATCTGGGGGTTGACGTTTTCCTTGTTCAGAGGAGAATTGCCTGGTATGTCGGGGCTGGACTGACCATGTTGGTGGGATTAGACTAATATACTACAGGAAAGTTTTCCTCTGGGAATAGCACAATTGGGCAGAAAGAAGCTACCTCCAGGGTGTAACTGGGCCATAGAACAAGCTTTTGAAGATGCTGTTCGTTCCTGGCAGACTGCTTCTCTTTCTGTTTTGTGAAAGTTAAAGAATAACTAAAAGGATATGGGAAGTGGGAGGGATATTTATATATTTGGCTGTAGTGTCTTTGTTGTGGACTCTCCCTGCCTTATGGAAAAAAAAATATCAGGAAACCTGGTTTCAGCTGCTGCAGTGGGCTCTCTTTAATTTGCACAAACCAGTGTTTACAGACTCCTAGGCTTCCATATTTATCTGCTCTTATAACTCTCAGTTCCCTAGCCATGAAGAAAGGATGTCAAATTATTTCTTGAGCATATGGCAATTGTTACCAAATATCTGAAGTTAATATTCCAGGGGGGAGAGCAATTGGGAAGCAGACTTCCTCAGTTGTCAATCCCTGCATTCAGAAGAGTGTTCTCTCCATCTGGATGTTTTCAGTCAGGTTGTGGATCTTTTGCGTCTCCCAGAGAATGATATAATGGCCTCTTGGTTAAACAACAAACTTTCCAGGTACTTTGCGAGGTCCAGAGATCCTCAGGTGGAGTTTGTGGATGATCTAGTAGCATATGTTTTTCCACCTCCTGGTCCTCCTACCAAGGGTAATTGGGGGCATCTGTGATATTAATTGTTCCAGCTTGGTCTGCGGATCTAGTTCAGATGTCCAATTCTCCATGGCCACTTCCTCTGTACAGCTTACTCTATTAATGACTATGCTCTGTTCTCTAGTTTTGTTATTCAGTACCTTGAGAGAAAAAGCACTGTAGACTGCCTTTGTAAGGCTCTCGCCTTCAAAAAAACTAAATTTATGCTTACCTGATAAATTGATTTCTTCTATGGTAAGACAAGTCTACGGATTCATCCTTTACTTGTGGGATATTATCCTCCTGCTAACAGGAAGTGGCAAAGAGCACCACAGCAGAGCTGTCTATATAGCTCCTCCCTTAGCTCCACCCCCCAGTCATTCGACCGAAGGTACAGGAAGGAAAAGGAGAAACTACAAGGTGCAGAGGTGACTGAAGTGTAAATCAAAAATATATAATCGGTTTTAAAATGACAGGGCGGGCCGTGGACTTGTCTTACCATAGAAGAAATCAATTTATCAGGTAAGCATAAATTTAGTTTTCTTCTATAAAGGTAAGACGAGTCCACGGATTCATCCTTTACTTGTGGGATACAATACCAAAGCTACAGGACACGGATGAACGGGAGGGACAAGACAGATGGTTAAACAGAAGGCACCACTGCTTGAAGAACTTTTGTTCCAAAAAAAGCCTCCGAAGAAGCAAAGGTATCAAATTTGGAAAATTTGGAAAAGGTATGAAGCGAAGACCAAGTCGCAGCCTTACAAATCTTTTTAACAGAAGCATCATTTTTAAAAGCCCATGTGGAAGCCACAGCTCTAGTAGAGTGATCTGTAATTCTTTCAGGAGGCTGCTGTCCAGCAGTCTCGTATGCCAAACGGATGATGCTTTTCAGCCAAAAGGCAAGAGAGGTAGCCGTAGCTTTTTGACCTCTACGTTTTCCAGAATAGACAACAAACAAAGAAGATGTTTGACGGAAATCTTTGGTCGCTTTCAAGTAAAACTTTAAAGCACGAACCACGTCCAAGTTGTGCAATAGACGCTTCTTCTTAGAGGAAGGATTAGGACACAGAGAAGGAACAACAATTTCCATATTAATATTCTTATTAGAAACAACCTTAGGAAGGAATCCAGGTTTGGTACGCAAAACCACCTTATCAGCATGGAAAACAAGATAAGGCGAGTCGCATTGCAATGCAGATAGTTCAGAAACTCTTCGAGCCGAAGAGATAGCAACTAAAAACAGAACTTTCCAAGATAGAAGCGTAATATCTATGGAATGCATAGGTTCAAACGGAACCCCTTGAAGAACCTTAAGAACTAAATTCAAACTCCATGGCGCAGCAACAGGTTTAAACACAGGCTTGATTCTAACTAAAGCCTGACAGAACGAATGAATGTCTGGAACATCTGCCAGATGTTTGTGCAGTAGAATTGATAAAGCAGATATCTATCCCTTTAAGGAACTAGCTGATAGCCCCTTCTCCAATCCTTCTTGGAGAAAGGACAAAATCATAGGAATCCTGATCTTACTCCATGAGGAGCTCTTATTTTATCACCTCTTGCACTCTACCCTTCCTAGTACTTAGAGCAGGCAAAGAGAATGACTGGGGGTGGAGCTAAGGGAGGAGCTATATAGACAGCTCTGCTGTGGTGCTCTTTGCCACTTCCTGTTAGCAGGAGGATAATATCCCACAAGTAAAGGATGAATCCGTGGACTCGTCTTACCTTTATAGAAGAAAAAATCTATAATTCAGATAATAAATCTGGGTGATACTTAAGTAGCAAGATACTAAGTTATAGTATGTTGAAGTATAATAAAACATATCAATTCAATATGTCCAATATAAATGTAACGGAACTGAAGAGAGTGTGTAAGTATTATTGAGTGTAACAGTTTTGACTGTGGATCAAGATTTGTATACTTAATACCAGTAGGTTGATCTGCAGTGAACATATGGTTAAATTCCAAAAGCAAGTTGAAACAGTCCCAGTGAATATGCAGTAGATACTGTTAGGAGTATTTGTTACGTATATGAACAGATCATAGAGGTAACAGAGTAACTTGAGTCTGTAGATTTACACACTCTGAGTTGGATAATAAGTTAGGTAATGTCCAATACGTAAATAAGCAAGTGTTAGATGATGCAATGTAACTTGCGGCTGCAGGATTACTCACACAGTGCGCGGCAATAAGGTAAGTAATGTTCGAAGGTTTAAGCAAAAGGTAAAGATACTTGCGGTTATAGAGATACAAACTCTATGAAGATTCAGTGTGTCCTTGGAGGTGTAGTAAGAGTTATCCGCATTACTCCGAAGTAGTAGTGTGCAGGTCTGAGCAGCTGAAACATCCAGGTTGATCCAGGAAAGACAAACAACTGATGTGAACAACGGTTCATAGGTCAGGTAGAGTAAAGCAGCTGAGCACCAGGTGCAGTTGATCCGGTAAGGAGGTAACTGAAGAGGAGTTCCGTAGAAGGCAATACAACAATTCAGCATACAAACAAAGTACAGAATCAATAAGCAAAAGGAGAGAATATAATAAATTCTCAGAAAGACAAAAGTAAGGCTTGAGTTGACGATCACAGGTAAACCAAACAGACTTCAATATTCAGGCAACATGGTATTGATGCTATTGGCTTTAAATAGGGTGTATCTGATAATGGGAGGAGGGTGATTTAAAGAGACATGACAGCTTTTCCAGATACACCACTTCATGAAAATTTTGCTAAATCTGAATACAATGAACCACGACAAAGCATAGACTGACTCCTAATCATGCATACAAAGAGAGAAGCGCTCCACCAGGAACGAACAACAGCTCAGTGGCTTGTTCTATGGCGATTTACCACCCGGAAGCAGCCTCTTTTAGACCAGTGTGCTTTTCACAGAAGAAAACTTTCCTGAAGTATATCAGTCTGATCCCGCCAAGTAAGGTCAGTCCAGCCCCGAAATACCAGGCAATTCTCCTCTGAACAAGGAACATGACAACCCCAGACGATCGTTTCGGCCTCCTATGGGCCTCGTCAGTGAGGTGCAGCCACATTCCTCTAAGCACACTGAGCAAGGAGTCCACGTCTGGTTTCCCCCATCACCCATAGGGAGACTTCCCAGGGTCATAATAATTTGCATACAAAGAGAGAAGCGCTCCACCAGGAACGAACAACAGCTCAGTGGCTTGTTCTATGGCGATTTACCACCCGGAAGCAGCCTCTTTTAGACCAGTGTGCTTTTCACAGAAGAAAACTTTCCTGAAGTATATCAGTCTGATCCCGCCAAGTAAGGTCAGTCCAGCCCCGAAATACCAGGCAATTCTCCTCTGAACAAGGAACATGACAACCCCAGACGATCGTTTCGGCCTCCTATGGGCCTCGTCAGTGAGGTGCAGCCACATTCCTCTAAGCACACTGAGCAAGGAGTCCACGTCTGGTTTCCCCCATCACCCATAGGGAGACTTCCCAGGGTCATAATAATTTGCATATAAAGAGAGAAGCGCTCCACCAGGAACGAACAACAGCTCAGTGGCTTGTTCTATGGCGATTTACCACCCGGAAGCAGCCTCTTTTAGACCAGTGTGCTTTTCACAGAAGAAAACTTTCCTGAAGTATATCAGTCTGATCCCGCCAAGTAAGGTCAGTCCAGCCCCGAAATACCAGGCAATTCTCCTCTGAACAAGGAACATGACAACCCCAGACGATCGTTTCGGCCTCCTATGGGCCTCGTCAGTGAGGTGCAGCCACATTCCTCTAAGCACACTGAGCAAGGAGTCCACGTCTGGTTTCCCCCATCACCCATAGGGAGACTTCCCAGGGTCATAATAATTTGCATACAAAGAGAGAAGCGCTCCACCAGGAACGAACAACAGCTCAGTGGCTTGTTCTATGGCGATTTACCACCCGGAAGCAGCCTCTTTTAGACCAGTGTGCTTTTCACAGAAGAAAACTTTCCTGAAGTATATCAGTCTGATCCCGCCAAGTAAGGTCAGTCCAGCCCCGAAATACCAGGCAATTCTCCTCTGAACAAGGAACATGACAACCCCAGACGATCGTTTCGGCCTCCTATGGGCCTCGTCAGTGAGATGTAGTCATATTCCTCTAAGCACATTGGTCAAGGAGTCCACGTTTGGTTTCCCCCATCACCCACAGGGAGACTATCCCCAGGGTCATATTTACATATGCAAAACAGAAAGAGAAGCAGTCTGCCAGGAACAAACAGCAGTTTCAATAGCTTGTTCTATGACCCGGTTACCACCTGGAGGTAGCTTCTTTCTGCCTAATTGTGCTTTTCACATAGGAAAACTTTCCTGTATAATATATCAGTCTGATCCTGCCAATATGGTGGGGGTGATTGGGGAAACCAGACGTGGACTGATATACTTCAGGAAAGTTTTCTTCTGTGAAAAGCACACTGGTCTAAAAGAGGCTGCTTCCGGGTGGTAAATCGCCATAGAACAAGCCACTGAGCTGTTGTTCGTTCCTGGTAGAGCGCTTCTCTCTTTGTATGCAAATTATTATGACCCTGGGGAAGTCTCCCTATGGGTGATGGGGGAAACCAGACGTGGACTCCTTGCCCAGTGTGCTTAGAGGAATGTGGCTGCACCTCACTGACGAGGCCCATAGGAGGCCGAAACGATCGTCTGGGGTTGTCATGTTCCTTGTTCAGAGGAGAATTGCCTGGTATTTCGGGGCTGGACTGACCTTACTTGGCGGGATCAGACTGATATACTTCAGGAAAGTTTTCTTCTGTGAAAAGCACACTGGTCTAAAAGAGGCTGCTTCCGGGTGGTAAATCGCCATAGAACAAGCCACTGAGCTGTTGTTCGTTCCTGGTAGAGCGCTTCTCTCTTTGTATGCAAATTATTATGACCCTGGGGAAGTCTCCCTATGGGTGATGGGGGAAACCAGACGTGGACTCCTTGCCCAGTGTGCTTAGAGGAATGTGGCTGCACCTCACTGACGAGGCCCATAGGAGGCCGAAACGATCGTCTGGGGTTGTCATGTTCCTTGTTCAGAGGAGAATTGCCTGGTATTTCGGGGCTGGACTGACCTTACTTGGCGGGATCAGACTGATATACTTCAGGAAAGTTTTCTTCTGTGAAAAGCACACTGGTCTAAAAGAGGCTGCTTCCGGGTGGTAAATCGCCATAGAACAAGCCACTGAGCTGTTGTTCGTTCCTGGTAGAGCGCTTCTCTCTTTGTATGCATGACTCCTAATCATACTGGGTAACAGAGAATAGGAAACTTGACAAGCACCAACAAATTAAATACCTTTATTTTATTTAAAAAAAATAATTATTCACCAAGACAATATCAGTTTATAACAATTTCCAAAGCAGAGAGTAAGGACCTCATTTGGAAAAACTCTTGCAGGAATTTCCACATCTGATCCAGTACCCGGGTGGACCACATTGTTATGTGATATCTAATTATTAGAGACGTATGTGCATCTCCCATTGTTGAGTAGAAGGTAATTATGTTCACACTCCAAAGAGCAGCCGCAGGTCAGCGAGAGTGAGCTTTGTGAATGTGGCACTGTTTCCAGACAAAACTTTTTTAGCTAAATCTTTCTTCTTCTCCTGAAGCTGAGAAATCTTCTCCTCTACTGTGCCAAGACACACAAACCTGGGGGAAAAGACAACACCTGTCAGCACGGCAGACATGTAAAGACAGTATAGACACACCTGTGTTTGTGTGTAGTGTGGGGGCTGGTGTGCAACAAAGTCATTTTACAACATACATTGGACAAGATCTATATCCTGTTGGAATTAGTTTCCCATACTGGAAACAGTGTCACAAACTTGTACTATACAAAAGTTCTGGTGGGGCAGTATACACCACAATAAAGAATATGCACAGATACTGAAATAAAAATCTAGTATAAAACCGTTTTAAAACTTACTTAGAAGCTCCCAATTTAAAACTGTTAATGAGATAAGCCTGTGACACCCACTGAAAGGGGATGAGAGCAGAACCTCCCCCCTCCCCTGCTTATGAAAAACAGAATTTATGCTTACCTGATAAATTACTTTCTCCAACGGTGTGTCCGGTCCACGGCGTCATCCTTACTTGTGGGATATTCTCTTCCCCAACAGGAAATGGCAAAGAGCCCAGCAAAGCTGGTCACATGATCCCTCCTAGGCTCCGCCTACCCCAGTCATTCGACCGACGGACAGGAGGAAATATGCATAGGAGAAACCATATGATACCGTGGTGACTGTAGTTAGAGAAAATAATTCATCAGACCTGATTAAAAAAACCAGGGCGGGCCGTGGACCGGACACACCGTTGGAGAAAGTAATTTATCAGGTAAGCATAAATTCTGTTTTCTCCAACATAGGTGTGTCCGGTCCACGGCGTCATCCTTACTTGTGGGAACCAATACCAAAGCTTTAGGACACGGATGAAGGGAGGGAGCAAATCAGGTCACCTAAATGGAAGGCACCACGGCTTGCAAAACCTTTCTCCCAAAAATAGCCTCCGAAGAAGCAAAAGTATCAAATTTGTAAAATTTGGCAAAAGTGTGCAGAGAAGACCAAGTCGCTGCCTTACATATCTGGTCAACAGAAGCCTCGTTCTTGAAGGCCCATGTGGAAGCCACAGCCCTAGTGGAGTGAGCTGTGATTCTTTCAGGAGGCTGCCGTCCAGCAGTCTCATAAGCCAATCGGATAATGCTTTTAAGCCAAAAGGAAAGAGAGGTAGAAGTTGCTTTTTGACCTCTCCTTTTACCAGAATAAACAACAAACAAAGAAGATGTTTGTCTGAAATCTTTAGTAGCCTCTAAATAGAATTTTAGAGCACGGACTACGTCCAAATTGTGTAACAAACGTTCCTTCTTTGAAGCTGGATTCGGACACAAAGAAGGTACAACTATCTCCTGGTTGATATTTTTGTTGGAAACAACTTTCGGAAGAAAACCAGGCTTAGTACGCAAAACCACCTTATCTGCATGGAACACCAGATAGGGCGGAGAACACTGCAGAGCAGATAACTCTGAAACTCTTCTAGCAGAAGAAATTGCAACCAAAAACAAAACTTTCCAAGATAATAACTTAATATCTACGGAATGTAAGGGTTCAAACGGAACCCCTTGAAGAACTGAAAGAACTAGATTTAGACTCCAGGGAGGAGTCAAAGGTCTGTAAACAGGCTTGATTCTAACCAGCCTGAACAAATGCTTGAACATCTGGCACAGCTGCCAGCCTTTTGTGAAGTAAAACAGATAAAGCAGAGATCTGTCCCTTCAGAGAACTTGCAGATAATCCTTTCTCCAAACCTTCTTGTAGAAAGGATAGAATCTTAGGAATTTTTATCTTGTTCCATGGGAATCCTTTAGATTCACACCAACAGATATATTTTTTCCATATTTTATGGTAAATTTTTCTAGTTACAGGCTTTCTAGCCTGAATCAGAGTATCTATTACCGAATCTGAAAACCCACGCTTTGATAAAATCAAGCGTTCAATCTCCAAGCCGTCAGTTGGAGGGAAACCAGATTCGGATGTTCGAATGGACCTTGAACAAGAAGGTCCTGTCTCAAAGGTAGCTTCCATGGTGGAGCCGATGACATATTCACCAGGTCTGCATACCAAGTCCTGCGTGGCCACGCAGGAGCTATCAAGATCACCGAAGCCCTCTCCTGATTGATCCTGGCTATCAGCCTGGGAATGAGAGGAAACGGTGGGAATACATAAGCTAGGTTGAAGGTCCAAGGTGCTACTAGTGCATCTACTAGAGTCGCCTTGGGATCCCTGGATCTGGACCCGTAGCAAGGAACCTTGAAGTTCTGACGAGACACCATCAGATCCATGTCTGGAATGCCCCATAATTGAGTTATTTGGGCAAAGATTTCCGGATGGAGTTCCCACTCCCCCGGATGGAATGTCTGACGACTCAGAAAATCCGCTTCCCAATTTTCCACTCCTGGGATGTGGATTGCAGACAAGTGGCAGGAGTGATCCTCCGCCCATTGAATTATTTTGGTCACTTCTTCCATCGCCAGGGAACTCCTTGTTCCCCCCTGATGGTTGATATATGCAACAGTCGTCATGTTGTCTGATTGAAACCTTATGAATTTGGCCTTTGCTAGTTGAGGCCAAGCTTTGAGAGCATTGAATATCGCTCTCAGTTCCAGAATGTTTATCGGGAGAAGAGATTCTTCCTGAGACCATAGACCCTGAGCTTTCAGGGGTTCCCAGACCGCGCCCCAGCCCACCAGACTGGCGTCGGTCGTGACAATGACCCACTCTGGTCTGCGGAAGCTCATTCCCTGTGACAGATTGTCCAGGATCAGCCACCAACGGAGTGAATCTCTGGTCTTTTGATCTACTTGAATCGTCGGAGACAAGTCTGTATAATCCCCATTCCACTGTCTGAGCATGCACAGTTGTAATGGTCTTAGATGAATTCGTGCAAAAGGAACTATGTCCATTGCTGCAACCATCAATCCTATTACTTCCATGCACTGCGCTATGGAAGGACGAAGAACAGAATGAAGTACTTGACAAGAGCTTAGAATTTTTGATTTTCTGACCTCTGTCAGAAAAATCCTCATTTCTAAGCAATCTATTATTGTTCCCAAGAAGGGAACTCTTGTTGACGGGGACAGAGAACTTTTTTCTTTGTTCACTTTCCATCCGTGAGATCTGAGAAAGGCTAGGACGATGTCCGTATGAGCCTTTGCTTTTGACAGAGACGACGCTTGAATCAGGATGTCGTCCAAGTAAGGTACTACTGCAATGCCCCTTGGTCTTAGAACCGCTAGAAGGGACCCTAGTACCTTTGTGAAAATTCTCGGAGCAGTGGCTAATCCGAATGGAAGTGCCACAAACTGGTAATGCTTGTCCAGAAAAGCGAACCTTAGGAACTGATGATGTTCCTTGTGGATAGGAATATGTAGGTACGCATCCTTTAAATCCACCGTGGTCATAAATTGACCTTCCTGGATGGTGGGAAGGATTGTTCGAATGGTTTCCATTTTGAACGATGGAACCCTGAGAAATTTGTTTAGGATCTTGAGATCTAAAATTGGTCTGAATGTTCCCTCTTTTTTGGGAACTATGAACAGGTTGGAATAAAACCCCATCCCTTGTTCTCTTATTGGAACTGGATGAATTACTCCCATCTTTAACAGGTCTTCTACACAATGTAAGAATGCCTGTCTCTTTATTTGGTTTGAAGATAATTGAGACCTGTGGAACCTTCCCCTTGGGGGTAGTTCCTTGAATTCCAGCAGATAACCTTGAGAAACTATTTCTAGTGCCCAAGGATCCTGAACATCTCTTGCCCAAGCCTGAGCAAAGAGAGAAAGTCTGCCCCCCACCAGATCCGGTCCCGGATCGGGGGCCATCCCTTCATGCTGTTTTGGTAGCAGTGGCAGGCTTCTTGGCCTGCTTACCCTTGTTCCAGCCTTGCATCGGTCTCCAGGCTGGTTTGGGTTGTGAAGTATTACCCTCTTGCTTAGAGGATGTAGAATTAGAGGCTGGTCCGTTTCTGCGAAAGGGACGAAAATTAGGCTTATTTTTAGCCTTAAAAGACCTATCCTGAGGGAGGGCGTGGCCCTTTCCCCCGGTGATGTCTGAAATAATCTCTTTAAAATCAGGTCCAAACAGTGTTTTACCTTTGAAAGGGATGTTAAGCCATTTTGTCTTGGAAGACACATCCGCTGACCAAGACTTTAGCCAAAGCGCTCTGCGCGCCACGATAGCAAACCCTGAATTTTTCGCCGCTAATCTAGCTAATTGCAAAGCGGCATCTAAAATAAAAGAGTTAGCCAATTTAAGTGCTTGAACTCTGTCCATAACCTCCTCATACGAAGATTCTTTATTGAGCGACTTTTCTAGTTCCTCGAACCAGAAACACGCTGCCGTAGTGACAGGAACAATGCATGAAATTGGTTGTAGAAGGTAACCTTGCTGAACAAACATCTTTTTAAGCAAACCCTCTAATTTTTTATCCATAGGATCTTTAAAAGCACAACTATCCTCTATAGGAATAGTAGTGCGTTTGTTTAGAGTAGAAACCGCCCCCTCGACCTTGGGGACTGTCTGCCATAAGTCCTTTCTGGGGTCGACTATAGGAAATAATTTCTTAAATATAGGGGGAGGGACAAAAGGTATGCCGGGCCTTTCCCACTCCTTATTTACTATGTCCGCCACCTGCTTGGGTATAGGAAAGGCGTTGGGGGGCACCGGGACCTCTAGGAACTTGTCCATCTTACATAATTTTTCTGGAATGACCAAATTGTCACAATCATCCAGAGTAGATAATACCTCCTTAAGCAGTGCGCGGAGATGTTCTAATTTAAATTTAAATGTTACAACATCAGGTTCAGCTTGTTGAGAAATTTTTCCTGAATCTGAAATTTCTCCCTCAGACAAAACCTCCCTCCTGGCCCCTTCAGATTGGTGTGAGGGTATGTCAGAACAGTTATCATCAGCGTCCTCTTGCTCTTCAGTGTTTAAAACAGAGCAATCGCGCTTTCTCTGATAAGTAGGCATTTTGGATAAAATGTTTGCAATAGAATTATCCATTACAGCCGTTAATTGTTGCATGGTAATAAGTATTGGCGCACTATATGTACTAGGGGCCTCTTGTGTGGGCAAAACTGGTGTAGACACAGAAGGGGATGATGCAGTATCATGCTTACTCCCCTCATTTGAGGAATCATCTTGGGCAATATCATTATCTGTGGCATCATTGTCCCTACTTTGTTTGGACACTATGGCACAATTATCACATAAATTTAAATGGGGAGAAACCTTGGTTTTCATACATATAGAACATAGCTTATCTGATGGTACAGACATGTTAAACAGGCTTAAACTTGTCAATAAAGCACAAAAAACGTTTTAAAATAAAACCGTTACTGTCACTTTAAATTTCAAACTGAACACACTTTATTACTGAATATGTGAAAAAGTATGAAGGAATTGTTCAAAATTCACCAAAATTTCACCACAGTGTCATAAAGCCTTAAAAGTATTGCACACCAAATTTGAAAGCTTTAACCCTTAAAATAACGGAACCGGAGCCGTTTTTACATTTAACCCCTATACAGTCCCAGCTATCTGCTTTGCTGAGACCCAACCAAGCCCAGAGGGGAATACGATACCAAATGACGCCTTCTATAAGCTTTTTCAGTGGTTCTTAGCTCCTCACACATGCATCTGCATGCCTTGCTCTCCAAAAACAACTGCGCATTAGTGGCGCGAAAATGAGGCTCTGCCTATAACTAGAAAGGCCCCCATCTGAAAAAGGTGTCCAATACAGTGCCTGCCGTTTTTCTAAACAATCCCCAAGATTATAATAACTATTAAGAGTTATAATCAGCAAAATATGCTTAGCAAAGTAATCGTTTTAGCCAAGAAAAATGTCTACCAGTTTTTTAAGCCCTTATAAAGCCCTTTATTCTTTTACTTAATCTAAGAAAATGGCTTACCGGTCCCCATAAGGGGAAATGACAGCCTTCCAGCATTACATAGTCTTGTTAGAAATGTGGCCAGTCATACCTCAAGCAGAAAAGTCTGCTAACTGTTTCCCCCAACTGAAGTTACTTCATCTCAACAGTCCTGTGTGGAAACAGCAATCGATTTTAGTAACGTTTGCTAAAATCATCTTCCTCTTACAAACAGAAATCTTCATCTCTTTTCTGTTTCAGAGTAAATAGTACATACCAGCACTATTTTAAAATAACAAACACTTGATTGAAGAATAAAAACTACATTTAAACACCAAAAAACTCTTAACCATCTCCGTGGAGATGTTGCCTGTGCAACGGCAAAGAGAATGACTGGGGTAGGCGGAGCCTAGGAGGGATCATGTGACCAGCTTTGCTGGGCTCTTTGAAATTTCCTGTTGGGGAAGAGAATATCCCACAAGTAAGGATGATGCCGTGGACCGGACACACCTATGTTGGAGAAAGACCCATTATACAAACAGAAGCAGTCTGAAGTCTGTATACTTCAGTATACATCTAAAACTTTGAGGCTTGGTTAGGAATCTGAAAAACATAATTTATGTAAGAACTTACCTGATAAATGAATGTTTTTCATATTGGCAAGAGTCCATGAGCTAGTGACGTATGGGATATACATTTCTACCAGGAGGGGCAAAGTTTCCCAAACCTCAAAATGCCTATAAATACACCCCTCACCACACCCACAACTCAGTTTAACGAATAGCCAAGCAGTGGGGTGATAAAAAGGAGTAAAAAAGCATACAAAAAGAGGAACTGGAAAAAATAATTGTGCTTTTATACAAAATCATAACCACCATAAAAGGGGTGGGCCTCATGGACTCTTTCCATTATGAAAGAAATGAATTTATCAGGTAAGTTCTTACATAAATTATGTTTTCTTTCATGTAAATGGCAAGAGTCCATGAGCAAGTGACGTATGGGATAGAAATACCCAAAATGTGGAAGTCCACAGAAAAGTCAATAGAGAGGAAGAGAAAAAAATAACAACAGCTATTTCCACTGAGAAATTAAATCCAAACAATAATTTAAGTTTTTCTTATACATTCTTAAGTTTTTCTTATACATAACAAAAAAAAAAAGTTAAATCATAAGCAGGAGAATCAAATTGAAACAGCTGCTTGAAGAACTTTTCTGCCAAAGACTGCTTCAGAAGAAGCAAATACATCAAAACGGTAACATTTAGTAAATGTATGCAAAGAAGACCAAGTTGCTGCTTTGCAAATCTGATCAACTGAAGCTTCATTCTTAAAAGCCCAAGAAGTGGCGACTGATCTTGTAGAATGAGCTGTAATTCTCTGAGGCGGAGACTGCCCCGCCTCCAAATAAGCTTTGTGAATCCAAAGCTTTAACCAAGATGCCAAAGTAATGGCAGAGGCTTTCTGACCCTTTCTGGAACCAGAAAAAACAACAAATAGACTAGACGTCTTTCTGAAATCTTTAGTAGCCGTCTACATAGTATTTCAAAGCTCTTACCACATCCAAAGAATGTAGAGATCTCTCAAGAGAATTCTTAGGATTAGGACATAAAGAAGGAACAACAATTTCCCTACTAATATTGTTAGAATTCACAACTTTAGGAAGAAAATCAAAACAGCTTTATCCTGATGGAAAATCAGATAAGGAGACTCAAACGAGAGAGCTTCTGAGACAGGATCAGACTGAGACATCTTGCAAATGTAAAAGAAAAAAATAACATTTAAACAAAATATCCAATTTCCTCATATAGCAGTTTCAGGTATGGGGAAAAATGCTTATGCTAAATAGGTAAAAAAGCAAACAGCATAGCCCTCTAACATATAAAGAGAGCAAAGAGCAAAAAGGAAGTGGGGTAATATACAATCGTTTGGCGCCAAAAATGACGCATGCGCAAAAACTGAAATTTTTTAGTGACAACCAACATCCGGAAATGACGCAACTCGCATCATACCCAGCACGACTTTGCGCCAAAAAAACTAGCGTCAACTATGACAAAGGAAATTACGAAACTTGCGCCACTATATAGACGCAAATTAGGGGCAAAAAATGTTCTCGCCAAGAATGACTCAACAACAGCATTTTGCGCTCCTGCGAGCCTAGAGATACCCGCGAAATTTGAAGGAAAAAATAAGTCAATTGAAAAAAAGGACTAAACCCCAGGTAAGAAAACATAACTTCCTTAACATAATTCCCATATTGAAAACTGCTAGACAGAGTGAAATATACATAGACCTGACTCATGGCAAATATAAGTAAAATACATATATTTAGAACTTTATACAAATACATAAAGCGCCAAACCATAGCCGAGTGTCTTAAATAATGATACATACTTACCGAAAGACACCCATCCACATATAGCAGATAGCCAAACCAGTACTGAAAACTATCAGCAGAGGTAATGGTATAAGAGTATATCGTCGATCTGTAAAGGGAGGTAGGAGATGAATCCCTACGACCAATAACAGAGAACCTTTGAAAAGATTTCCCGCGAGAGAAACCATAAAATCAATAGGCGATAGTTTCTTCACATCCCTCTGACAAACACTGTACTCTGAGAGGAATTGGAATTTAAAATGCTTAGAAGTGATTATCATAAAAGAAATTAAGCACAAACTTACTTCACCACATCTATAGGAGGCAAAGTTTGGGAAACTTTGCCCCTCCTGGTAGGAATGTATATCCCATACGTCACTAGCCATTTACATGAAAGAAATCAGCACAATGTTATTTAAAAATAAGCAAAACTATATACATTTTTACAAAAACACCCCAAATGGGCTATATAAATGCCTAATCTACAAAACATTTATGCAAAGTACCATAGAGTATAATGTCCCTTTAACTAACGTTATAGCATCTGCATAGTGACACAATACCTATGGCTAATACTTTTTACAGAGATTGTAAACATAATGTGTAACTAGCTAGTGTAAAACAAGACACAAAAGCAAAACTGGTGTTAATAGATGTACACAGTGGGAAAACAAAACACATCCTTACCTAGATGCCCTTCCTTATGCTCATGTGTGAGAGGAGGAATAATAATAATCTATTAATATTGGTAAAACCAGAAAGTTCTATTATACATTTCTTTAACTCCATTACAATACACTGAATTACAGCACAGGAATAAAGGGTCCTCAAAAACACAGCCTTCTATTTCTAAGCACCAGAAACATAAAACTGACAATACATAAACTGAAAATCTCTTTAGATTTAGGCATTACGCAATAATGTTTAATAAAAGACTATTAAAGAAAGATATTAACAACCCTAGATGTGATCTGAAAACACGAAAACCAGTCACACCACTATACACAACCCTGCATAGGGGACAGTCACACCGCTATACACAACCCTGGCATAGGGGACAGTCACACCGCTATACACAACCCTGGCATAGGGGACAGTCACACCGCTATACACAACCCTGGCATAGGGGACAGTCACATTGTTATACACAACCCTGGCATAGGGGACAGTAACACAGCTATCAACAACCCTGGCATAGGGGACAGTCACACCGCTATACACAGCCCTATCATAAGGGACAGTCACACCGATATACACAACCCTGGTATAGGGGACAGTCACACCACTATACACAACCCTGGCATAGGGGACAGTCACACCGCTATACACAACCCTGGCATAGGGGACAGTCACATTGTTATACACAACCCTGGCATAGGGGACAGTCACACCGCTATACACAACCCTGGCATAGGGGACAATCACACCGCTATACACAACCCTGGCATAGGGGACAGTCACACCGCTATACACAGCCCTATCATAAGGGACAGTCACACCGCTATACACAACCCTGGCATAGGGGACAGTCACATTGTTATACACAACCCTGGCATAGGGGACAGTCACACCTCTATACACAACCATGGCATAGGGGACAATCACACCGCTATACACAACCCTGGCATAGGGGACAATCACACCGCTATACACAGCCCTATCATAAGGGACAGTCACACCGCTATACACAACCCTGGCATAGGGGACAGTCACACCGCTATACACAACCCTGGCATAGGGGACAGTCACACCGCTATACACAACCCTGGCATAGGGGACAGTCACATTGTTATACACAACCCTGGCATAGGGGACAGTAACACAGCTATACACAACCCTGGCATAGGGGACAGTCACACCGCTATACACAACCCTGGCATAGGGGACAGTCACATTGTTATACACAACCCTGGCATAGGGGACAGTCACATTGTTATACACAACCCTGGCATAGGGGACAGTCACACCGCTATACACAACCCTGGCATAAGGGACAGTCACACCGCTATACACAACCCTGGAATAGGGGACAGTCACACCACTATACACAACCCTGGCATAGGGGACAGTCACACCGCTATACACAACCCTGGCATAGGGGACAGTCACATTGTTATACACAACCCTGGCATAGGGGACAGTCACACCGCTATACACAACCCTGGCATAGGGGACAATCACACCGCTATACACAACCCTGGCATAGGGGACAGTCACACCGCTATACACAGCCCTATCATAAGGGACAGTCACACCGCTATACACAACCCTGGCATAGGGGACAGTCACACCGCTATACACAACCCTGGCATAGGGGACAGTCACACCGCTATACACAGCCCTATCATAAGGGACAGTCACACCGCTATACACAACCCTGGCATAGGGGACAGTCACACCGCTATACACAACCCTGGCATAGGGGACAGTCACATTGTTATACACAACCCTGGCATAGGGGACAGTAACACAGCTATACACAACCCTGGCATAGGGGACAGTCACACCGCTATACACAGCCCTATCATAAGGGACAGTCACACCGCTATACACAACCCTGGTATAGGGGACAGTCACACCACTATACACAACCCTGGCATAGGGGACAGTCACACCGCTATACACAACCCTGGCATAGGGGACAGTCACACCGCTATACACAACCCTGGCATAGGGGACAGTCACACCGCTATACACAACCCTGGCATAGGGGACAGTCACACCGCTATACACAACCCTGGCATAGGGGACAGTCACACCGCTATACACAACCCTGGCAAAGGGGACAGTCACACCGCTTACACACAGCCCTAGGGGACACAGTCACACTGCTTACACACAGCCCTAGGGGACAGTCACATGCTTACACACAGCCCAAGGTGACAGTCACATGCTTACACACAGCCCTAGGGCAACCCTGGCATAGGGGACAGTCACACCGCTATACACAACCCTGGTATAGGGGACAGTCAACGCTATACACAAACCTGGCATAGGGGACAGTCACACCGCTATACACAACCCTGGCATAGGGGACAGTAACACAGCTATACACAACCCTGGCATAGGGGACAGTCACACTGCTATACACAACCCTGGCATAGGGGAGATTAACACCACTATACACAAGCTTGGCATAGGAGTCGGTTACACCGCTATACACAACCCTGGCGTAGGGGACAGTCACACCGCTATACACAACCCTGGCATAGGGGACTGTCACACCGCTATACACAACCCTGGCATAGGGGACAGTCACACCGCTATACACAACCCTTGCATAGGGGACAGTCACACAGCTATACACAACCCTGGCATAGGGGACAGTAACACAGCTATACACAACCCTGGCATAGGGGACAGTCACATTGTTATACACAACCCTGGCATAGGGGACAGTAACACAGCTATACACAACCCTGGCATTGGGGACAGTCACACCGCTATACACAACCCTGGCATAGGGGACAGTAACACCGCTATACACAACCCTGGCATAGGGGACAGTCACACCGCTATACACAACCCTGGCATAGGGGACAGTCACACCGCTATACATAACCCTGGCATAGGGGACAGTCACACCGCTATACACAGCCCTATCATAAGGGACAGTCACACCGCTATACACAACCCTGGCATAGGGGACAGTCACACCGCTATACACAACCCTGGCATAGGGGACAGTCACACTGCTATACACAACCCTGGCATAGGGGACAGTCACACCGCTATTCACAACCCTGGCGTAGGGGACAGTCACACCGCTATACACAACCCTGGCATAGGGGACCGTCACATTGTTATACACAACCCTGGCATAGGGGACCGTCACACCGCTATACACAACCCTGGCATAGGGGACAGTAACACCGCTATACACAACCCTGGCATAGGGGACAGTCACACCGCTATACACAACCCTGGCATAGGGGACAGTAACACCGCTATACACAACCCTGGCGTAGGGGACAGTCACACCACTATACACAACCCTGCATAGGGGACAGTCACACCGCTATACACAACCCTGGCATTGGGGACAGTCACACCGCTATACACAACCCTGGCATAGGGGACAGTAACACCGCTATACACAACCCTGGCATAGGGGACAGTCACACCGCTATACACAACCCTGGCATAGGGGACAGTCACACCGCTATACACAACCCTGGCATAGGGGACAGTCACACCGCTATACACAACCCTGGCATAGGGGACAGTCACACCGCTATACACAACCCTGGCATAGGGGACAGTCACACCGCTATACACAACCCTGGCATAGGGGACAGTCACACCGCTATACACAACCCTGGCATAGGGGACAGTCACACTGCTTACACACAGCCCGTGGGGACAGTCACACTGCTATACACAGCCCTAGGGGACAGTCACACTGCTTACACACAGCCCTAGGGGACAGTCACACTGCTTATACAGCCCTAGGGGACAGTCACATGCTTACACATAGCCCTAGGGGACAGTCACATGCTTACACACCGCCCTAGGGGACAGTCACATTGCTTACACACCGCCCTAGGGGACAGTCACACTGCTTACACACAGCCCTAGGGGACAGTCACACTGCTTACACACAGCCCTAGGGGACAGTCACATGCTTACACACAGCTCTAGGGGACAGTCACACTGCTTACACACAGCCCTAGGGGACAGTCACACTGCTTACACACAGCCCTAGGGGACAGTTAAACTGCTTACACACAGCCCTAGGGGACAGTCACATGCTTACACAAAGCCGTAGGGGACAGTCACATGCTTACACACAGCCCAAGGTGACAGTCACACTGCTTACACACAGCCCTAGGGGACAGTTAAACTGCTTACACACAGCCCTAGGGGACAGTCACATGCTTACAATTAAATTCAAAATTCTCACCCTTTCATTCAAAGCTCTCACCAACGCCGCTCCCCATTACCTATCCTCTCTAATAAACAAGTACACTCCAGCCTGCCAACTAAGATCCAACAATGACCTTCTCCTTGCATCCGCAACTATCACCTCCTCTCATGCTAGACTGCAGGACGTCTGTCGTGCAGCACCTACCCTCTGGAACACTCTCCCTCGTGCTGTCAGACTTTCCCCTAATCTATCTTCCTTTAAATGCTCCCTGAAGACTTTTCTGTTCTGAGAAGCTGACCACCCAACTCAATAATAAATGAATTTCACTTCCCTCATCTATACACAACCCTGGCATAGGGGACAGTCACACCGCTATACACAGCCCTGGCATAGGGGACAGTCACACCGCTATACACAACCCTGGCAAAGGGGACAGTCACACCGCTTACACACAGCCCTAGGGGACAGTCACACTGCTTACACACAGCCCTAGGGGACAGTCACACTGCTTACACACAGCCCAAGGTGACAGTCACATGCTTACACACAGCCCAAGGTGACAGTCACATGCTTACACACAGCCCTAGGGGACAGTCACATGCTTACACACAGCCCTAGGGGACAGTCACATGCTTACACACAGCCCTAGGGGACAGTCACACCGCTTACACACAGCCCTAGGGGACAGTCACACTGCTTACACACAGCCCTAGGGGACAGTCACATGCTTACACACAGCCCTAGGGGACAGTCACATGCTTACACACAGCCCAAGGTGACAGTCACATGCTTACACACAGCCCTAGGGGACAGTCACATGCTTACACACAGCCCTAGGGGACAGTCACATGCTTACACACAGCCCAAGGTGACAGTCACATGCTTACACACAGCCCTAGGGCAACCCTGGCATAGGGGACAGTCACACCGCTATACACAACCCTGGCATAGGGGACAGTCACACCGCTATACACAAACCTGGCATAGGGGACAGTCACAACGCTATACACAACCCTGGCATAGGGGACAGTCACACCGCTATACACAAACCTGGCATAGGGGACAGTCACACCGCTATACACAAACCTGGCATAGGGGACAGTCACACCGCTATACACAACCCTGGCATAGGGGACAGTAACACAGCTATACACAACCCTGGCATAGGGGACAGTAACACAGCTATACACAACCCTGGCATAGGGGACAGTCACACTGCTATACACAACCCTGGCATAGGGGAGATTAACACCACTATACACAAGCTTGGCATAGGAGTCGGTTACACCGCTATACACAACCCTGGCGTAGGGGACAGTCACACCGCTATACACAACCCTGGCATAGGGGACAGTCACACCGCTATACACAACCCTGGCATAGGGGACAGTCACACCGCTATACACAACCCTTGCATAGGGGACAGTCACACAGCTATACACAACCCTGGCATAGGGGACAGTAACACAGCTATACACAACCCTGGCATAGGGGACAGTCACATTGTTATACACAACCCTGGCATAGGGGACAGTAACACAGCTATACACAACCCTGGCATAGGGGACAGTCACACCGCTATACACAACCCTGGCATAGGGGACAGTAACACCGCTATACACAACCCTGGCATAGGGGACAGTCACACCGCTATACACAACCCTGGCATAGGGGACAGTCACACTGCTATACACAACCCTGGCAAAGGGGACAGTCACACCGCTATACACAACCCTGGCATAGGGGACAGTCACACCGCTATACACAGCCCTATCATAAGGGACAGTCACACCGCTATACACAACCCTGGCATAGGGGACAGTCACACCGCTATACACAACCCTGGCATAGGGGACAGTCACACTGCTATACACAACCCTGGCATAGGGGACAGTCACACCGCTATTCACAACCCTGGCGTAGGGGACAGTCACACCGCTATACACAACCCTGGCATAGGGGACCGTCACATTGTTATACACAACCCTGGCATAGGGGACCGTCACACCGCTATACACAACCCTGGCATAGGGGACAGTAACACCGCTATACACAACCCTGGCATAGGGGACAGTCACACCGCTATACACAACCCTGGCATAGGGGACAGTCACACCGCTATACACAACCCTGGCGTAGGGGACAGTCACACCACTATACACAACCCTGCATAGGGGACAGTCACACCGCTATACACAACCCTGGCATTGGGGACAGTCACACCGCTATACACAACCCTGGCATAGGGGACAGTAACACCGCTATACACAACCCTGGCATAGGGGACAGTCACACCGCTATACACAACCCTGGCATAGGGGACAGTCACACCGCTATACACAACCCTGGCATAGGGGACAGTCACACCGCTATACACAACCCTGGCATAGGGGACAGTCACACCGCTATACACAACCCTGGCATAGGGGACAGTCACACCGCTATACACAACCCTGGCATAGGGGACAGTCACACCGCTATACACAACCCTGGCATAGGGGACAGTCACACTGCTTACACACAGCCCGTGGGGACAGTCACACTGCTATACACAGCCCTAGGGGACAGTCACACTGCTTACACACAGCCCTAGGGGACAGTCACACTGCTTATACAGCCCTAGGGGACAGTCACATGCTTACACATAGCCCTAGGGGACAGTCACATGCTTACACACCGCCCTAGGGGACAGTCACATTGCTTACACACCGCCCTAGGGGACAGTCACACTGCTTACACACAGCCCTAGGGGACAGTCACACTGCTTACACACAGCCCTAGGGGACAGTCACATGCTTACACACAGCTCTAGGGGACAGTCACACTGCTTACACACAGCCCTAGGGGACAGTCACACTGCTTACACACAGCCCTAGGGGACAGTTAAACTGCTTACACACAGCCCTAGGGGACAGTCACATGCTTACACAAAGCCGTAGGGGACAGTCACATGCTTACACACAGCCCAAGGTGACAGTCACACTGCTTACACACAGCCCTAGGGGACAGTCACATGCTTACAATTAAATTCAAAATTCTCACCCTTTCATTCAAAGCTCTCACCAACGCCGCTCCCCATTACCTATCCTCTCTAATAAACAAGTACACTCCAGCCTGCCAACTAAGATCCAACAATGACCTTCTCCTTGCATCCGCAACTATCACCTCCTCTCATGCTAGACTGCAGGACGTCTGTCGTGCAGCACCTACCCTCTGGAACACTCTCCCTTGTGCTGTCAGACTTTCCCCTAATCTATCTTCCTTTAAATGCTCCCTGAAGACTTTTCTGTTCAGAGAAGCCGACCACCCAACTCAATAATAAATGAATTTCACTTCCCTCATCTATACACAACCCTGGCATAGGGGACAGTCACACCGCTATACACAGCCCTGGCATAGGGGACAGTCACACCGCTATACACAGCCCTGGCATAGGGGACAGTCACACCGCTATACACAACCCTGGCAAAGGGGACAGTCACACCGCTTACACACAGCCCTAGGGGACAGTCACACTGCTTACACACAGCCCTAGGGGACAGTCACATGCTTACACACAGCCCAAGGTGACAGTCACATGCTTACACACAGCCCAAGGTGACAGTCACATGCTTACACACAGCCCTAGGGGACAGTCACATGCTTACACACAGCCCTAGGGGACAGTCACATGCTTACACACAGCCCTAGGGGACAGTCACACCGCTTACACACAGCCCTAGGGGACAGTCACACTGCTTACACACAGCCCTAGGGGACAGTCACATGCTTACACACAGCCCTAGGGGACAGTCACATGCTTACACACAGCCCAAGGTGACAGTCACATGCTTACACACAGCCCTAGGGGACAGTCACATGCTTACACACAGCCCTAGGGGACAGTCACATGCTTACACACAGCCCAAGGTGACAGTCACATGCTTACACACAGCCCTAGGGCAACCCTGGCATAGGGGACAGTTACACCGCTATACACAACCCTGGCATAGGGGACAGTCAACGCTATACACAAACCTGGCATAGGGGACAGTCACACCGCTATACACAAACCTGGCATAGGGGACAGTCACACCGCTATACACAACCCTGGCATAGGGGACAGTAACACAGCTATACACAACCCTGGCATAGGGGACAGTAACACAGCTATACACAACCCTGGCATAGGGGACAGTCACACTGCTATACACAACCCTGGCATAGGGGAGATTAACACCACTATACACAAGCTTGGCATAGGAGTCGGTTACACCGCTATACACAACCCTGGCGTAGGGGACAGTCACACCGCTATACACAACCCTGGCATAGGGGACAGTCACACCGCTATACACAACCCTGGCATAGGGGACAGTCACACCGCTATACACAACCCTTGCATAGGGGACAGTCACACAGCTATACACAACCCTGGCATAGGGGACAGTAACACAGCTATACACAACCCTGGCATAGGGGACAGTCACATTGTTATACACAACCCTGGCATAGGGGACAGTAACACAGCTATACACAACCCTGGCATTGGGGACAGTCACACCGCTATACACAACCCTGGCATAGGGGACAGTAACACCGCTATACACAACCCTGGCATAGGGGACAGTCACACTGCTATACACAACCCTGGCAAAGGGGACAGTCACACCGCTATACACAACCCTGGCAAAGGGGACAGTCACACCGCTATACACAACCCTGGCATAGGGGACAGTCACACCGCTATACACAGCCCTATCATAAGGGACAGTCACACCACTATACACAACCCTGGCATAGGGGACAGTCACACCGCTATACACAACCCTGGCATAGGGGACAGTCACACTGCTATACACAACCCTGGCATAGGGGACAGTCACACCGCTATTCACAACCCTGGCGTAGGGGACAGTCACACCGCTATACACAACCCTGGCATAGGGGACCGTCACATTGTTATACACAACCCTGGCATAGGGGACCGTCACACCGCTATACACAACCCTGGCATAGGGGACAGTAACACCGCTATATACAACCCTGGCATAGGGGACAGTCACACCGCTATACACAACCCTGGCATAGGGGACAGTCACACCGCTATACACAACCCTGGCGTAGGGGACAGTCACACCACTATACACAACCCTGCATAGGGGACAGTCACACCGCTATACACAACCCTGGCATAGGGGACAGTAACACCGCTATACACAACCCTGGCATAGGGGACAGTCACACCGCTATACACAACCCTGGCATAGGGGACAGTCACACCGCTATACACAACCCTGGCATAGGGTACAGTCACACCGCTATACACAACCCTGGCATAGGGGACAGTCACATTGTTATACACAACCCTGGCATAGGGGACAGTCACACCGCTATACACAACCCTGGCATAGGGGACAGTCACACAGCTATACACAACCCTGGCATAGGGGACAGTCACACCGCTATACACAACCCTGGCATAGGGGACAGTCACACCGCTATACACAACCCTGGCATAGGGGATAGTCACACTGTTATACACAACCCTGGCATAGGGGTCAGTCACACCGCTATACACAACCCTGGCATAGGGGACAGTCACACCGCTATACACAACCCTGGCATAGGGGACAGTCACACTGCTTACACACAGCCCGTGGGGACAGTCACACTGCTATACACAGTCCTAGGGGACAGTCACACTGCTTACACACAGCCCTAGGGGACAGTCACACTGCTTATACAGCCCTAGGGGACAGTCACATGCTTACACATAGCCCTAGGGGACAGTCACATGCTTACACACCGCCCTAGGGGACAGTCACACTGCTTACACACAGCCCTAGGGGACAGTCACACTGCTTACACACAGCCTTAGGGGACAGTCACACTGCTTACACACAGCCCTAGGGGACAGTCACATGCTTACACACAGCCCTAGGGGACAGTCACACTGCTTACACACAGCCCTAGGGGACAGTCACATGCTTACACACAGCTCTAGGGGACAGTCACACTGCTTACACACAGCCCTAGGGGACAGTCACATGCTTACACACAGCCCTAGGGGACAGTCACACTGCTTACACACAGCCCTAGGGGACAGTCACATGCTTACACACAGCTCTAGGGGACAGTCACATGCTTACACACAGCCCTAGGGGACAGTCACATGCTTACACACAGCCCTAGGGGACAGTTAAACTGCTTACACACAGCCCTAGGGGACAGTTAAACTGCTTACACACAGCCCTAGGGGACAGTCACATGCTTACACACAGCCCAAGGTGACAGTCACACTGCTTACACACAGCCCTAGGGGACAGTTAAACTGCTTACACACAGCCCTAGGGGACAGTCACATGCTTACACAAAGCCGTAGGGGACAGTCACATGCTTACACACAGCCCTAGGGGACAGTCACACTGCTTACACACAGCCCTAGGGGACAGTCACATGCTTACACACAGCCCAAGGTGACAGTCACACTGCTTACACACAGCCCTAGGGGACAGTTAAACTGCTTACACACAGCCCTAGGGGACAGTCACATGCTTACACACAGCCCTAGGGGACAGTCACACTGCTTACACACAGCCCTAGGGGACAGTCACATGCTTACACACAGCCCTAGGGGACAGTTACACTGCTTACACACAGCCCTAGGGGACAGTCACACTGCTTACACACAGCCCTAGGGGACAGTCACACTGCTTACACACAGCCCTAGGGGACAGTCACATGCTTACACACAGCCCTAGGGGACAGTTAAACTGCTTACACACAGCCCTAGGGGACAGTCACATGCTTACACACAGCCCTAGGGGACAGTTAAACTGCTTACACACAGCCCTAGGGGACAGTCACACTGCTTACACACAGCCCTAGGGGACAGTTAAACTGCTTACACACAGCCCTAGGGGACAGTCACATGCTTACAATTAAATTCAAAATTCTCACCCTTTCATTCAAAGCTCTCACCAACGCCGCTCCCCATTACCTATCCTCTCTAATACACAAGTATACTCCAGCCTGCCAACTAAGATCCAACAATGACCTTCTCCTTGCATCCGCAACTATCACCTCCTCTCATGCTAGACTGCAGGACGTCTGTCGTGCAGCACCTACCCTCTGGAACACTCTCCCTCGTGCTGTCAGACTTTCCCCTAATCTGTCTTCCTTTAAATGCTCCCTGAAGACTTTTCTGTTCAGGGAAGCCGACCACCCAACTCAATAATAAATGAATTTCACTTACCTAACATTTCCCTCATCTAACTCTGTATTAACAACTTTCTCAATCTTGCAGTCCTCCCCTCCTGTTTCTCAACCTCCTACCCTTCTAGATTGTAAGTTTCCATGGGAATAGGGCCCTCAATCCCTGCTATATGTGATTGTAAATTGTGGCCTGTCTCTTACAAGTTTTTTATCGTCGTTTTATTTAAATGAACTGTATCCATGGACAGCGCTGCAGAATATGTTGGCGCTTCATAAATAAAGTATAATAATAATATTTGAAGGAGCCAATTATTACTTTTAAATACGACTATAGTTAATCAAGATAAAAGCATTATTAAGGGACAGTTTACCCTAACATTTTTATTGTTTAAAAAGATAAATCACTTTATTACCCATAACCAACACTGTTATGCTTATACTTTGTATCTAAGCCTCTGCAAATTTGCCCTTATCGCAGTGCTATTTACAAACTTGCATTTTAGCCAATTAGTGCTGGCTCCTGCATAACTCCACAGGAGTGAGCACAATGTTTATCTATATGGCAATCATGAACAAGCATTGTCTGGTTGTAAAAAGATAAGAGGCGGCCTGCAGGGGCTTAGAGGTATTAAACATATCAATATAACAGTGTTGGTTGTGCAAAGCTGGGGAATGGGCAGTAAAGACGTAATCTTTCTTTTTAAACAATAAAACAATCAAGTAGACTTTAGCTTCAGATTCACAACCTCTTTTTTTAAGATTTAAACACAATAAAATGATTTCTTCAGCTTTTTGCAAACAGGAACAGAAATCTGCTCTACTTTCTCCAACGCTTAATAGGAAAACAACCCACAAAGGAAATAACTTATATAAGAATAGAATATTACAGTTTCTAAAGGAAAATGAGTAAGCTTTATATTTACACTTTCTAGCAATATGGCAGATGGGACACGTGTGATTCATACCCAGCAGAACTATAGCAACATAACAAGGAGACCCAGCAAAACTATAGCAACATAACAAGGAGACCCAGCAGAACTATAGCAACATAACAAGGAGACCCAGCAGAACCATAGCAACATAACAAGGAGACCCAGCAGAACTATAGCAACATAACAAGGAGACCCAGCGGAACTATAGCAACATAACAAGGAGACCCAGCAGAACTATAGCAACATAACAAGTAGACCCAGCAGAACTATAGCAACATAACAAGGAGACCCAGCAGAACTATAGCAACATAACAAGGAGACCCAGCAGAACCATAGCAACATAACAAGGAGACCCAGCAGAACTATAGCAACATAACAAGGAGACCCAGCGGAACTATAGCAACATAACAAGGAGACCCAGCAGAACTATAGCAACATAACAAGGAGACCCAGCAGAACTATAGAAACATAACAAGGAGACCCAGCAGAACCATAGCAACATAACAAGGAGACCCAGCAGAACTATAGCAACATAACAAGGAGACCCAGCAGAACCATAGCAACATAACAAGGAGACCCAGCAGAACCATAGCAACATAACAAGGAGACCCAGCAGAACCATAGCAACATAACAAGGAGACCCAGCAGAACTAAAGCAACATAACAAGGAGACCCAGCAGAACTATAGCAACATAACAAGGAGACCCAGCGGAACTATAGCAACATAACAAGGAGACCCAGCAGAACTAAAGCAACATAACAAGGAGACCCAGCAGAACTAAAGCAACATAACAAGGAGACCCAGCGGAACTATAGCAACATAACAAGGAGACCCAGCAGAACTAAAGCAACATAACAAGGAGACCCAGCAGAACTATAGCAACATAACAAGGAGACCCAGCAGAACTATAGCAACATAACAAGGAGACCCAGCAGAACTATAGCAACATAACAAGGAGACCCAGCAGAACTATTGCAACATAACAAGGAGACCCAGCAGAACTATAGCAACATAACAAGGAGACCCAGCAGAACTATAGCAACATAACAAGGAGACCCAGCGGAACTATAGCAACATAACAAGGAGACCCAGCAGAACTATAGCAACATAACAAGGAGACCCAGCAGAACTATAGCAACATAACAAGGAGACCCAGCAGAACTATAGCAACATAACAAGGAGACCCAGCAGAACTATAGCAACATAACAAGGAGACCCAGCAGAACTATAGCAACATAACAAGGAGACCCAGCGGAACTATAGCAACATAACAAGGAGACCCAGCAGAACTATAGCAACATAACAAGGAGACCCAGCATAACTATAGCGACATAACAAGGAGACCCAGCAGAACTATAGCAACATAACAAGGAGACCCAGCGGAACTATAGCAACATAACAAGGAGACCCAGCGGAACTACAGCAACATAACAAGGAGACCCAGCAGAACTATAGCAACATAACATGGAGACTCAGCGGAACCATAGCAACATAACAAGGAGACCCAGCAGAACTATAGCAACATAACAAGGAGACCCAGCAGAACCATAGCAACATAACAAGGAGACCCAGCAGAACTATAGCAACATAACAAGGAGACCCAGCAGAACTATAGCAACATAACAAGGAGACTCAGCAGAACTATAGCAACATAACAAGGAGACCCAGCGGAACTATAGCAACATAACAAGGAGACCCAGCAGAACTATAGCAACATAACAAGAAGACCCAGCGGAACTATAGCAGCATAACAAGGAGACCCAGCAGAATTATAGCAACATAACAAGAAGACCCAGCGGAACTATAGCAACATAACAAGGAGACCCAGCAGAACCATAGCAACATAACAAGGAGACCCAGCAGAACTATAGCAACATAACAAGGAGACCCAGCAGAACTATAGCAACATAACAAGGAGACCCAGGAGAGCCATAGCAACATAACAAGGAGACCAAGCAGAACCATAGCAACATAACAAGGAGACCCAGCAGAACCGTAGCAACATAACAAGGAGACCCAGCAGAACTATAGCAACATAACAAGGAGACCCAGCAGAACCATAGCAACATAACAAGGAGACCCAGCATAACTAAAGCAACATAACAAGAAGACCCAGCAGAACCATAGCAACATAACAAGGAGACCCAGCAGAACCATAGCAACATAACAAGGAGACCCAGCAGAACCATAGCAACATAACAAGGAGACCCAGCAGAACTATAGCAACATAACAAGGAGACCCAGCAGAACTATAGCAACATAACAAGGAGACCCAGCAGAAATATAGCAACATAACAAGGAGACCCAGAAGAACTATAGCAACATAACAAGGAGACCCAGCAGAACTATAGCAACATAACAAGGAGACCCAGCAGAACTATAGCAACATAACAAGGAGACCCAGCAGAACTATAGCAACATAACAAGGAGACCCAGCAGAACTATAGCAACATAACAAGGAGACCCAGCAGAAATATAGCAACATAACAAGGAGACCCAGCAGAACCATAGCAACATAACAAGGAGACCCAGCAGAACCATAGCAACATAACAAGGAGACCCAGCAGAACTATAGCAACATAACAAGGAGACCCAGCAGAACTATAGCAACATAACAAGGAGACCCAGCAGAACTATAGCAACATAACAAGGAGACCCAGCAGAAATATAGCAACATAACAAGGAGACCCAGCAGAATCATAGCAACATAACAAGGAGACCCAGCAGAACTATAGCAACATAACAAGGAGACCCAGCAGAAATATAGCAACATAACAAGGAGACCCAGCAGAAATATAGCAACATAACAAGGAGACCCAGCAGAACCATAGCAACATAACAAGGAGACCCAGCAGAAATATAGCAACATAACAAGGAGACCCAGCAGAACTATAGCAACATAACAAGGAGACCCAGCAGAACCGTAGCAACATAACATGGAGACCCAGCAGAACTATAGCAACATAACAAGAAGACCCAGCAGAACCGTAGCAACATAACAAGGAGACCCAGCAGAACCGTAGCAACATAACAAGTAGACCCAGCAGAACTATAGCAACATAACAAGGAGACCCAGCAGAACTATAGCAACATAACAAGGAGACCCAGCAGAACCATAGCAACATAACAAGGAGACCCAGTAGAACTATAGCAACATAACAAGGAGACCCAGCAGAACTATAGCAACATAACAAGGAGACCCAGCAGAACTATAGCAACATAACAAGGAGACCCAGCAGAAATATAGCAACATAACAAGGAGACCCAGCAGAACTATAGCAACATAACAAGGAGACCCAGTAGAAATATAGCAACATAACAAGGAGACCCAGCAGAACCATAGCAACATAACAAGGAGACCCAGCAGAACTATAGCAACATAACAAGGAGACCCAGCAGAACTATAGCAACATAACAAGAAGACCCAGCAGAACCATAGCAACATAACAAGGAGACCCAGCAGAACCATAGCAACATAACAAGGAGACCCAGCAGAACTATAGCAACATAACAAGGAGACCCAGCAGAACTATAGCAACATAACAAGGAGACCCAGCAGAAATATAGCAACATAACAAGGAGACCCAGCAGAACTATAGCAACATAACAAGGAGACCCAGCAGAAATATAGCAACATAACAAGGAGACCCAGCAGAACTATAGCAACATAACAAGGAGACCCAGCAGAACTATAGCAACATAACAAGGAGACCCAGCAGAACTATAGCAACATAACAAGGAGACCCAGCAGAACTATAGCAACATAACAAGGAGACCCAGCAGAAATATAGCAACATAACAAGGAGACCCAGCAGAACCATAGCAACATAACAAGGAGACCCAGCAGAACCATAGCAACATAACAAGGAGACCCAGCAGAACCATAGCAACATAACAAGGAGACCCAGCAGAACTATAGCAACATAACAAGGAGACCCAGCAGAACTATAGCAACATAACAAGGAGACCAAGCAGAAATATAGCAACATAACAAGGAGACCCAGCAGAACCATAGCAACATAACAAGGAGACCCAGCAGAACTATAGCAACATAACAAGGAAACCCAGCAGAACCGTAGCAACATAACATGGAGACCCAGCAGAACTATAGCAACATAACAATTAGACCCAGCAGAACCGTAGCAACATAACAAGGAGACCCAGCAGAACCGTAGCAACATAACAAGGAGACCCAGCAGAACCGTAGCAACATAACAAGGAGACCCAGCAGAACTATAGCAACATAACAAGGAGACCCAGTAGAACTATAGCAACATAACAAGGAGACTCAGCAGAACTATAGCAACATAACAAGGAGACCCAGCAGAACTATAGCAACATAACAAGGAGACCCAGTAGAACTATAGCAACATAACAAGGAGACCCAGCAGAACTAAAGCAACATAACAAGAAGACCCAGCAGAACTATAGCAACATAACAAGGAAACCCAGCAGAACTATAGCAACATAACAAGGAAACCCAGTATAACTATAGCAACATAACAAGGAGACTCAGAACTATAGCAACATAACAAGGAGACCCAGCAGAACTATAGCAACATAACAAGGAGACCCAGCAGAACTATAGCAACATAACAAGGAAACCCAGCAGAACCATAGCAACATAACAAGGAGACCCAGCATAACTATAGCAACATAACATGGAGACCCAGCAGAACTATAGATACATAATATGGAGACCCAGCAGAACTATAGCAACATAACAAGGAGACCCAGCAGAACCATAGCAACATAACAAGGAGACCCAGCAGAACCGTAGCAACATAACAAGGAGACCCAGCATAACTATAGCAACATAAAAAGGAGACCCAGTAGAACTATAGCAACATAAGAAGGAGATAATAGCAAAGCCAGAATGTATCAAGCAATATCTTGATATAGACACATATTCATTACATTGAAATTCAAATGTATAATAATATTTTAGTGAATTTTTCTTAAATACTTTCTTGCATTATATTGTATTGCTCATTTCATTAATGTATTTGATATTATCTAGTTCTAATTTATACTGCAGGGTCAGCATCTAAGAATATTAATATAAGACATAAATGAGAATGAGTGCACACGTTCCCTGCCCATAGGGTTACATTTATAAGGTATGTACCTCTGCCTGCCATAAAGTGATACTGACCTCTGCTTTACCGGACCACTCTCTTGGAATACCCTCTGCCTGCCATAAAGTGATACTAACCTCTGCTTTAGCCGACCACTCTCTTGGATTACCCTCTGCCTGCCATAAAGTGATACTGACCTCTGCTTTACCCGACCACTATCTTGGATTACCCTCTGCCTGCCATAAAGTGATACTGACCCCTGCTTTACCTGACTACTCTCTTGAATTGCCCTCTGCCTGCCATAAAGTGATACTGACCTCTGCTTTATCTGACCACTCCCTTGGATTACTCTCTGCCTGCCATAAAGTGATACTGACCTCTGCTTTACCTGACTACTCTCTTGGATTACCCTCTGCCTGCCATAAAGTGATACTGACCTCTGCTTTGCCTGACCACTCTCTAGGAATACCCTCTGCCTGCCATAAAGTGATACTGACCTCTGCTTTATCTGACCACTCTCTTGGATTACCCTCTGCCTGCCATAAAGTGATACTGACCTCTGCTTTACCTGACCACTCTCTTGGAATGCCCTCTGCTTGCCATAAAGTGATACTGACCTCTGCTTTATCTGACCACTCTCTTGGATTACTCTCTGCCCGCCATAAAGTGATACTGACCTCTGCTTTATCTGACCACTCTCTTGGATTACCCTCTGCCTGCCATAAAGTGATACTGACCTCTGCTTTACCTGACTACTCTCTTGAATTGCCCTCTGCCTGCCATAAAGTGATACTGACCTCTGCTTTATCTGACCACTCCCTTGGATTACTCTCTGCCTGCCATAAAGTGATACTGACCTCTGCTTTACCTGACTACTCTCTTGGATTACCCTCTGCTTGCCATAAAGTGATACTGACCTCTGCTTTGCCTGACCACTCTCTAGGAATACCCTCTGCCTGCCATAAAGTGATACTGACCTCTGCTTTATCTGACCACTCTCTTGGATTACCCTCTGCCTGCCATAAAGTGATACTGACCTCTGCTTTACTTGACCACTCTCTTGGATTACCCTCTGCCTGCCATAAAGTGATACTGACCTCTGCTTTACCTGACCACTCCCTTGGATTACCCTCTGCCTGCCATAAAGTGATACTGACCTCTGCTTTATCTGACCACTCTCTTGGATTACTCTCTGCCCGCCATAAAGTGATACTGACCTCTGCTTTATCTGACCACTCTCTTGGATTACCCTCTGCCTGCCATAAAGTAATACTGACCTCTGCTTTGCCTGACCACTCTCTAGGAATACCCTCTGCCTGCCATAAAGTGATACTGACCTCTGCTTTACCTGACCACTCCCTTGGATTACCCTCTGCCTGCCATAAAGTGATACTGACCTCTGCTTTACCTGACCACTCTCTTGGATTACCCTCTGCCTGCCATAAAGTGATACTGACCTCTGCTTTACCTGACCACTCTCTTGGATTATACCCTCTGTCTGCCATAAAGTGATACTGACCTCTGCTTTACCTGACCACTACCTTGGATTACCCTCTGCCTGCCATAAAGTGATACTGACCTCTGCTTTATCTGACCACTCTCTTGGATTACCCTCTGCTTGCCATAAAGTGATACTGACCTCTGCTTTATCTGACCACTCTCTTGGATTACTCTCTGCTTGCCATAAAGTGATACTGACCTCTGCTTTATCTGACCACTCTCTTGGATTACCCTCTGCCTGCCATAAAGTGATACTGACCTTTGCTTTATCTGACCACTCTCTTGGATTACCCTCTGCTTGCCATAAAGTGATATTGACCTCTGCTTTATCTGACCACTCTCTTGGATTACTCTCTGCCTGCCATAAAGTGATACTGACCTCTGCTTTACCTGACCACTGCCTTGGATTACCCTCTGCCTGCCATAAAGTGATACTGACCTCTGCTTTACCTGACCACTGCCTTGGATTACCCTCTGCCTGCCATAAAGTGATACTGACCTCTGCTTTACATGACCACTCTCTTGGATTACCCTCTGCCTGCCATAAAGTAATACTGACCTCTGCTTTGCCTGACCACTCTCTAGGAATACCCTCTGCCTGCCATAAAGTGATACTGACCTCTGCTTTACCTGACCACTGCCTTGGATTACCCTCTGCCTGCCATAAAGTGATACTGACCTCTGCTTTACCTGACCACTGCCTTGGATTACCCTCTGCCTGCCATAAAGTGATACCGACCTCTGCTTTGCCTGACCGCTCTCTAGGAATACCCTCTGCTGGCCATAAAGTGATACTGACCTCTGCTTTACCTGACCACTCTCTTGGATTACCCTCTGCCTGCCATAAAGTGATACTGACCTCTGCTTTACCTGACCACTCTCCTGGATTACCCTCTGCCTGCCATAAAATGATACTGACCTCTGCTTTACATGACCACTCCCTTGGATTATACCCTCTGCCTGCCATAAAGTGATACCGACCTCTGCTTTATCTGACCACTCCCTTGGATTGCCCTCTGCCTGCCATAAAGTGATACCGACCTCTGCTTTACCTGACCACTCTCTTGGATTACTCTCTGCCTGCCATAAAGTTATACCGACCTCTGCTTTACCTGACCACTCCCTTGGATTACCCTCTGCTTGCCATAAAGTGATACTGACCTCTGCTTTACCTGACCACTCCCTTGGATTACCCTCTGCCTGCCATAAAGTGATACTGACCTCTGCTTTACCTGACCACTGCCTTGGATTACCCTCTGCCTGCCATAAAGTGATACTGACCTCTGCTTTACCTGACCACTCCCTTGGATTACCCTCTGCCTGCTATAAAGTGATACTGACCTCTGCTTTACCTGACCACTCCCTTGGATTACCCTCTGCCTGCCATAAAGTGATACTGACCTCTGCTTTACCTGACCACTCCCTTGGATTACCCTCTGCCTGCCATAAAGTGATACTGACCTCTGCTTTACCTGACCACTCCCTTGGATTATACCCTCTGCCTGCCATAAAGTGATACCGACCTCTGCTTTACCTGACCACTCCCTTGGATTACCCTCTGCTTGCCATAAAGTGATACTGACCTCGGCTTTATCTGACCACTCTCTTGGATTACCCTCTGCCTACCATAAAGTGATACCGACCTCTGCTTTACCTGACCACTCCCTTGGATTACCCTCTGCCTGCCATAAAGTGATACTGACCTCTGCTTTACCTGACCACTCCGTTGGATTATACCCTCTGCCTGCCATAAAGTGATACTGACCTCTGCTTTACCTGACCACTCCGTTGGATTATACCCTCTGCCTGCCATAAAGTGATACCGACCTCTGCTTTACCTGACCACTCCCTTGGATTACCCTCTGCCTGCCATAAAGTGATACTGACCTCTGCTTTACCTGACCACTCCCTTGGATTACCCTCTGCCTGCCATAAAGTGATACTGACCTCTGCTTTACCTGACCACTCCCTTGGATTACCCTCTGCCTGCTATAAAGTGATACTGACCTCTGCTTTACCTGACCACTCCCTTGGATTACCCTCTGCCTGCCATAAAGTGATACTGACCTCTGCTTTACCTGACCACTCCCTTGGATTACCCTCTGCCTGCCATAAAGTGATACTGACCTCTGCTTTACCTGACCACTCCCTTGGATTATACCCTCTGCCTGCCATAAAGTGATACCGACCTCTGCTTTACCTGACCACTCCCTTGGATTACCCTCTGCTTGCCATAAAGTGATACTGACCTCGGCTTTATCTGACCACTCTCTTGGATTACCCTCTGCCTACCATAAAGTGATACCGACCTCTGCTTTACCTGACCACTCCCTTGGATTACCCTCTGCCTGCCATAAAGTGATACTGACCTCTGCTTTACCTGACCACTCCGTTGGATTATACCCTCTGCCTGCCATAAAGTGATACTGACCTCTGCTTTACCTGACCACTCCGTTGGATTATACCCTCTGCCTGCCATAAAGTGATACCGACCTCTGCTTTACCTGACCACTCCGTTGGATTATACCCTCTGCCTGCCATAAAGTGATACCGACCTCTGCTTTACCTGACCACTCCCTTGGATTACCCTCTGCCTGCCATAAAGTGATACTGACCTCTGCTTTACCTGACTACTCCCTTGGATTACCCTCTGCTTGCCATAAAGTGATACTGACCTCTGCTATATCTGACCACTCCCTTGGATTGCCCTCTGCTTGCCATAAAGTGATACTGACCTCTGCTTTACCTGACCACTCCCTTGGATTACCCTCTGCTTGCCATAAAGTGATACTGACCTCTGCTTTACCTGACCACTCCCTTGGATTACCCTCTGCTTGCCATAAAGTGATACTGACCTCTGCTTTACCTGACTACTCCCTTGGATTACCCTCTGCTTGCCATAAAGTGATACTGACCTCTGCTTTACCTGACTACTCCCTTGGATTACCCTCTGCCTGCCATAAAGTGATACTGACCTCTGCTTTACCTGACTACTCCCTTGGATTACCCTCTGCTTGCCATAAAGTGATACTGACCTCTGCTATATCTGACCACTCCCTTGGATTACCCTCTGCTTGCCATAAAGTGATACTGACCTCTGCTTTACCTGACCACTCCCTTGGATTACCCTCTGCTTGCCATAAAGTGATACTGACCTCTGCTATATCTGACCACTCCATTGGATTATACCCTCTGCCTGCCATAAAGTGATACTGACCTCTGCTTTACCTGACCACTCCCTTGGATTATACCCTCTGCCTGCCATAAAGTGATACCGACCTCTGCTTTACCTGACCACTCCCTTGGATTACCCTCTGCCTGCCATAAAGTGATACTGACTTCTGCTTTACCTGACCACTCCCTTGGATTACCCTCTGCCTGCCATAAAGTGATACTGACTTCTGCTTTACCTGACCACTCCCTTGGATTACCCTCTGCCTGCCATAAAGTGATACTGACTTCTGCTTTACCTGACCACTCCCTTGGATTACCCTCTGCCTGCCATAAAGTGATACTGACTTCTGCTTTACCTGACCACTCCCTTGGATTACCCTCTGCCTGCCATAAAGATAATCTGTCCACTGCTTTGCCGGCTCTCAGCTCCTGTCTCCAAGAATGAAGTACGCAGCTCCCCTGTATCCCGGCATCTACTCTAAGTAAACAGTTCTGTGTATTCTGCATTGCCATCTTATTTCTTACTGAGTGGGTCACGTCCTGGGTTTTTCTCCGTGTGCTAGCGTCTGTGATATTTTCACTCTAGCCATTGGGTCTAGTCCTGGACTGATTCTATACGGCTGACAGGTGCTATTTGCTGATTGGTGGCTAGATCAGGAACATTCAATGAGAATCCCACTCCCAGAATTTATACATAAAATCCCCCTGATTCGCCAACAAATTGTATAGTATTTTATTAACGGACTAATATGAATGTGTTTAACCAGTCTGCAGTGCTCACATAAGCAAGGGCAGCAGGACACAACTAATTGGTTCACCGGCCATGTCCTGCTCAGGAGCTGTGATGCTTGAGACTCCTGAGAGGGAGTTATCTGTGTATATGACCCTGTAAATGGTCACATAGGGTCACTAGCAAAAAAATCCCTTGCTCCTCACTGTACATAGGACAAACTGTATTCTGACCCAACTGCACATCTGGGATATAAATAATTGTCCATCTTGACCGGTGTACTCGCTGCTCATTGTCACAATACGAACTGTAGCAGAACAGTAACCGCTGTACCCGCCGCGCTTGTGCAGTCACTGACTTCTGTTTAAGTGACAATATTTAGCAGAACAGTAACCGCAGTACCCGCCGTGCTTGTGCAGTCACTGACTTCTGTTTAAGTGACAATATTTAGCAGAACAGTAACCGCTGTACCCGCCGCGCTTGTGCAGTCACTGTCTTCTGTTTAAGTGACAATATTTAGCAGAACAGTAACCGCAGTACCCGCCGTGCTTGTGCAGTCACTGACTTCTGTTTAAGTGACAATATTTAGCAGAACAGTAACCGCTGTACCCGCAGCGCTTGTGCAGTCACTGACTTCTGTTTAAGTGACAATATTTAGCAGGACAGTAACCGCTGTACCCGCCGCGCTTGTGCAGTCACTGACTTCTGTTTAAGTGACAATATTTAGCAGGACAGTAACCGCTGTACCCGCCGCGCTTGTGCAGTCACTGACTTCTGTTTAAGTGACAATATTTAGCAGAACAGTAACCGCTGTACCCGCCGTGCTTGTGCAGTCACTGACTCCTGTTTAAGTGACAATATTTAGCAGAACAGTAACCGCTGTACCCGCCGCGCTTGTGCAGTCACTGACTTCTGTTTAAGTGACAATATTTAGCAGAACAGTAACCGCTGTACCCGCCGCGCTTGTGCAGTCACTGACTCCTGTTTAAGTGACAATATTTAGCAGAACAGTAACCGCTGTACCCGCCGCGCTTGTGCAGTCACTGACTCCTGTTTAAGTGACAATATTTAGCAGAACAGTAACCGCTGTACCCGCCGCACTTGTGCAGTCACTGACTTCTGTTTAAGTGACAATATTTAGCAGAACAGTAACCGCTGTACCCGCCGCACTTGTGCAGTCACTGACTTCTGTTTAAGTGACAATATTTAGCAGAACAGTAATCGCTGTACCCGCCGCGCTTGTGCAGTCACTGACTTCTGTTTAAGTGACAATATTTAGCAGAACAGTAACCGCTGTACCCGCCGCGCTTGTGCAGTCACTGACTTCTGTTTAAGTGACAATATTTAGCAGAACAGTAACCGCTGTACCCGCCGCACTTGTGCAGTCACTGACTTCTGTTTAAGTGACAATATTTAGCAGAACAGTAACCGCAGTACCCGCCGTGCTTGTGCAGTCACTGACTTCTGTAAGTGACAATATTTAGCAGAACAGTAACCGCTGTACCCGCAGCGCTTGTGCAGTAACTGACTTCTGTATAAGTGACAATATTTAGCAGAACAGTAACCGCAGTACCCGCCGTGCTTGTGCAGTCACTGACTTCTGTTTAAGTGACAATATTTAGCAGAACAGTAACCGCAGTACCCGCCGTGCTTGTGCAGTCACTGACTTCTGTATAAGTGACAATATTTAGCAGAACAGTAACCGCAGTACCCGCCGTGCTTGTGCAGTCACTGACTTCTGTTTAAGTGACAATATTTAGCAGAACAGTAACCGCTGTACCCGCCGCGCTTGTGCAGTCACTGACTTCTGTTTAAGTGACAATATTTAGCAGAACAGTAACCGCTGTACCCGCCGCGCTTGTGCAGTCACTGACTCCTGTTTAAGTGACAATATTTAGCAGAACAGTAACCGCAGTACCCGCCGTGCTTGTGCAGTCACTGACTTCTGTTTAAGTGACAATATTTAGCAGAACAGTAACCGCTGTACCCGCCGCGCTTGTGCAGTCACTGACTTCTGTTTAAGTGACAATATTTAGCAGAACAGTAACCGCTGTACCCGCCGCGCTTGTGCAGTCACTGACTCCTGTTTAAGTGACAATATTTAGCAGAACAGTAACCAATGTACCCGCCGCGCTTGTGCAGTCACTGACTCCTGTTTAAGTGACAATATTTAGCAGAACAGTAACCGCTGTACCCGCCGCGCTTGTGCAGTAACTGACTTCTGTATAAGTGACAATATTTAGCAGATATTATGGGATGTTGTTTCTTTAGATTATTACAGACTATTGCAAAGGTTGTTTAAAGGGACATCAAACCTAAAATGTTTCCTTTATGATTCAGATAGAGAATGTAATTTTAACAACTTTCCAGTCTACTCCTATAATCTTATTATCCTTTATTTAAGGTGGGAGCTGGATGGTGATTGGTGGTTGCACATATATACCTTTTGTCATTGGCTCACCTGCTGTGCTCAGCTAGCTCCCAGTAGTGCATTGCTGCTCCTTCAACAGATAACAAGAGAATGAAGTACGTTGGATGCTCTATCTGAATCACAAAGTAAAACGTTTCACTTCATCTCTCTCAGTATTGTATAATGATTTCACCGTATGTTCATGCTTGGACACTAGGTGGCAGCACATCATTGTGTTATATTGGGATCAAATAGAATAATGAGGTCACAGTAATGGGCTAAAGGGCCACTAAGGTCAAATCTAAAGTATCAGGATTCAGATAAAGATTGGAATAAGTGCACAGTATATACGTATATGCATTTTGTGATTGGCTGGCGATGGCTGTCACATGATACAGGGGAAAGGAAGAGATTGGATTAACTTTGTAATTTACCAGAAAATATTTTACTACTGTTTTAAATCCAAAGTGCGGCTGTTGTATTGTCTTTGTATTGTCGTTGTATTGTTGTCGTATTGTTGTTGTATTGTCGTTGTATTGTCGTATTTTGTATTGTCTTTGTATTGTCGTTGTATTTTGTATTGTCTTTGTATTGTCGTATTGTCTTTGTATTGTATTGTCGGTTTATTGTTGTTGTATTGTCGTTGTATTGTCGTATTGTCGTTGTATTGTCGTATTGTCTTTGTATTGTATTGTCGGTTTATTGTCGTTGTATTGTCTTTGTATTGTCTTTGTATTGTCTTTGTATTGTCTTTGTATTGTCGTTGTATTGTCGTATTTTGTATTGTCTTTGTATTGTATTGTCTTTGTATTGTCGGTTTATTGTCGTATTGTCGTTGAATTGTCGTTGAATTGTCGTTGAATTGTCGTTGAATTGTCGTTGAATTGTCGTTGTATTGTCGTTGTATTGTCGTTGTATTGTCGTTGTATTGCGTCAGTTATTCAGTTCTACTGTACCTAGTGGTCTAAAGGTCTGTATTGTACTTATAAGCACATCCTTATGCACAGTGACCCCAGCCTGAGTGCAGGTGACATAGAAAGGGGTGTGCGGCTGTTCATATGTCACACATGGCACAAAGTCTCTGGTAAGATTTGCTGTGCTGTGTAGCTCATTAGATGATAAAATGTGATCTCTCTGCTATAAAACATACACACTACCCCCCATGTGACGCCAGCCATTACCTGTGTATAACCACATCCTTGCACTGTCCCACCCGGTAGATCCGATCACAGGCCTGATCCTCCAGAGCAGGATTCCTGGAGCAGATAAATAATACAGTTTAGATTGTCTCCTGGAGTTCACATTTCGAGTACAAATAAAACGCCCCACTTTTACTAGGTTTTTACGCAGCTACAGAGGTTGCACTGTACACCCAGTAGGGATCAGCATATGTACATATCTACCAACCAGCATTTGTGCGCTGCTAAGGAACAGCACAGGAGCGTAGCAGCTACAGAGGTTTAACATAAAATGAAATAAAAACTAAAAACAGAATTTATGCTTACCTGATAAATTACTTTCTCCAACGGTGTGTCCGGTCCACAGCGTCATCCTTACTTGTGGGATATTCTCTTCCCCAACAGGAAATGGCAAAGAGTCCCAGCAAAGCTGGTCACATGATCCCTCCTAGGCTCCGCCCACCCCAGTCATTCGACCGACGGACAGGAGGAAATATATATAGGAGAAACCATATGATACCGTGGTGACTGTAGTTAGAGAAAATAATTCATCAGACCTGATTAAAAAAAAAAACCAGGGCGGGCCGTGGACCGGACACACCGTTGGAGAAAGTAATTTATCAGGTAAGCATAAATTCTGTTTTCTCCTACATTGGTGTGTCCGGTCCACGGCGTCATCCTTACTTGTGGGAACCAATACCAAAGCTTTAGGACACGGATGAAGGGAGGGAGCAAATCAGGTCACCTAAACAGAAGGAACCACAGCTTGCAAAACCTTTCTCCCAAAAATAGCCTCCGAAGAAGCAAAAGTATCAAATTTGTAAAATTTGGCAAAAGTGTGCAGAGAAGACCAAGTCGCTGCCTTACATATCTGGTCAACAGAAGCCTCGTTCTTGAAGGCCCATGTGGAAGCCACAGACCTAGTGGAGTGAGCTGTGATTCTTTCAGGAGGCTGCCGTCCGGCAGTCTCATAAGCCAATCGGATAATGCTTTTAAGCCAAAAGGAAGGAGAGGTAGAAGTCGCTTTTTGACCTCTCCTTTTACCAGAATAAACAACAAACAAGGAAGATGTTTGTCTGAAATCTTTAGTAGCCTCTAAATAGAATTTTAGAGCACGGACTACGTCCAAATTGTGTAACAAACGTTCCTTCTTTGAAACTGGATTCGGACACAAAGAAGGTACAACTATCTCCTGGTTAATATTTTTGTTAGAAACAACTTTCGGAAGAAAACCAGGCTTAGTACGCAAAACCACCTTATCTGCATGGAACACCAGATAGGGCGGAGAACACTGCAGAGCAGATAACTCTGAAACTCTTCTAGCAGAAGAAATTGCAACTAAAAACAAAACTTTCCAAGATAGTAACTTAATATCTATGGAATGTAAAGGTTCAAACGGAACCCCTTGAAGAACTGAAAGAACTAGATTTAGACTCCAGGGAGGAGTCAAAGGTCTGTAAACAGGCTTGATCCTAACCAGAGTCTGAACAAATGCTTGAACATCTGGCACGGCTGCCAGTCTTTTGTGAAGTAAAACAGATAAAGCAGAGATCTGTCCCTTTAGAGAACTTGCAGATAATCCTTTCTCCAAACCTTCTTGTAGAAAGGATAGAATCTTAGGAATTTTTATTTTGTTCCATGGGAATCCTTTGGATTCACACCAACAGATATATTTTTTCCATATTTTATGGTAAATTTTTCTAGTTACAGGCTTTCTAGCCTGAATCAGAGTATCTATTACAGAATCTGAAAACCCACGCTTTGATAAAATCAAGCGTTCAATCTCCAAGCCGTCAGTTGGAGGGAAACCAGATTCGGATGTTCGAATGGACCCTGAACAAGAAGGTCCTGTCTCAAAAGGTAGCTTCCATGGTGGAGCCGATGACATATTCACCAGGTCTGCATACCAAGTCCTGCGTGGCCACGCAGGAGCTATCAAGATCACCGAGGCCCTCTCCTGATTGATCCTGGCTACCAGCCTGGGAATGAGAGGAAACGGTGGGAATACATAAGCTAGGTTGAAGGTCCAAGGTGCTACTAGTGCATCTACTAGAGTCGCCTTGGGATCCCTGGATCTGGACCCGTAGCAAGGAACCTTGAAGTTCTGACGAGACGCCATCAGATCCATGTCTGGAATGCCCCATAATTGAGTTATTTGGGCAAAGATTTCCGGATGGAGTTCCCACTCCCCCGGATGGAATGTCTGACGACTCAGAAAATCCGCTTCCCAATTTTCCACTCCTGGGATGTGGATCGCAGACAAGTGGCAGGAGTGATCCTCCGCCCATTGAATTATCTTGGTCACTTCTTTCATCGCCAGGGAACTCCTTGTTCCCCCCTGATGATTGATATATGCAACGGTCGTCATGTTGTCTGATTGAAAACTTATGAATTTGGCCTTTGCTAGTTGAGGCCAAGCTCTGAGAGCATTGAATATCGCTCTCAGTTCCAGAATGTTTATCGGGAGAAGAGACTCTTCCCGAGACCATAGACCCTGAGCTTTCAGGGATTCCCAGACCGCGCCCCAGCCCACTAGACTGGCGTCGGTCGTGACAATGACCCACTCTGGTCTGCGGAAGCTCATTCCCTGTGACAGATTGTCCAGGGTCAGCCACCAACGGAGTGAATCTCTGGTCTTTTGATCTACTTGAATCGTCGGAGACAAGTCTGTATAATCCCCATTCCACTGTCTGAGCATGCACAGTTGTAATGGTCTTAGATGAATTTGTGCAAAAGGAACTATGTCCATTGTTGCAACCATCAATCCTATTACTTCCATGCACTGCGCTATGGAAGGACGAGGAAAAGAATGAAGTACTTGACAAGAGCTTAGAAGTTTTGATTTTCTGACCTCTGTCAGAAAAATCCTCATTTCTAAGGAATCTATTATTGTTCCCAAGAAGGGAACTCTTGTTGACAGGGACAGAGAACTTTTTTCTTTGTTCACCTTCCATCCGTGAGATCTGAGAAAGGCTAGGACGATGTCCGTATGAGCCTTTGCTTTTGACAGGGACGACGCTTGAATTAGGATGTCGACCAAGTAAAGACACTACTGCAATGCCCCTTGGTCTTAGAACCGCTAGAAGGGACCCTAGTACCTTTGTGAAAATCCTTGGAGCAGTGGCTAATCCGAATGGAAGTGCCACAAACTGGTAATGCTTGTCCAGAAAAGCGAACCTTAGGAACTGATGATGTTCCTTGTGGATAGGAATATGTAGGTACGCATCCTTTAAATCCACGGTAGTCATAAATTGACTTTCCTGGATGGTGGGTAGGATCGTTCGAATAGTTTCCATTTTGAACGATGGTACCCTGAGAAATTTGTTTAGGATCTTCAGATCCAAAATTGGTCTGAATGTTCCCTCTTTTTTGGGAACTATGAACAGATTGGAATAAAATCCCATTCCTTGTTCTCTTATTGGAACTGGATGTATCACTCCCATCTTTAACAGGTCTTCTACACAATGTAAGAATGCCTGTCTCTTTATTTGGTTTGAAGATAAGTGAGACCTGTGGAACCTTCCCCTTGGGGGTAGTTCCTTGAATTCCAGGAGATAACCTTGAGAAACTATTTCTAGCGCCCAAGGATCCTGAACATCTCTTGCCCAAGCCTGAGCAAAGAGAGAGAGTCTGCCCCCCACTAGATCCGGTCCCGGATCGGGGGCTATCCCTTCATGCTGTTTTGGTAGCAGTGGTAGGCTTCTTGGCCTGCTTACCCTTGTTCCAGCCTTGCATTGGTTTCCAGGCTGGTTTGGGTTGTGAAGTATTACCCTCTTGCTTAGAGGATGCAGAATTAGAGGCTGGTCCGTTTCTGCGAAAGGGACGAAAATTAGGCTTATTTTTAGCCTTAAAAGACCTATCCTGTGGGAGGGCGTGGCCCTTTCCCCCAGTGATGTCTGAAATAATCTCTTTCAAATCTGGTCCAAATAATGTTTTACCTTTGAAAGGAATGTTAAGCAATTTTGTCTTGGAAGACACATCCGCTGACCAAGACTTTAGCCAAAGCGCTCTGCGCGCCACGATAGCAAACCCTGAATTTTTCGCCGCTAATCTAGCTAATTGCAAAGCGGCATCTAAAACAAAAGAGTTAGCCAATTTAAGTGCTTGAACTCTGTCCATAACCTCCTCATACGAAGATTATTTACTGAGCGACTTTTCTAGTTCCTCGAACCAGAAACACGCTGCCGTAGTGACAGGAACAATGCATGAAATTGGTTGTAGAAGGTAACCTTGCTGTACAAAAATCTTTTTAAGCAAACCCTCTAATTTTTTATCCATAGGATCTTTGAAAGCACAACTATCTTCGATAGGAATAGTAGTGCATTTGTTTAGAGTAGAAACCGCCCCCTCGACCTTGGGGACTGTCTGCCATAAGTCCTTTCTGGGATCGACTATAGGAAATAATTTCTTAAATATAGGGGGGGGGAACAAAAGGTATGCCGGGCTTTTCCCACTCTTTATTTAATATGTCCGCCACCCGCTTGGGTATAGGAAAAGCGTCGGGGGGCACCGGAACCTCTAGGAACTTGTCCATCTTACATAATTTCTCTGGAATGACCAAATTGTCACAATCATCCAGAGTAGATAACACCTCCTTAAGCAGTGCGCGGAGATGTTCTAATTTAAATTTAAATGTCACAACATCAGGTTCAGCTTGATGAGAAATTTTTCCTGAATCTGAGATTTCTCCATCAGACAAAACCTCCCTCATGGCCCCTTGAGATTGGTGTGAGGATATGTCAGAACAGTTATCATCAGCGCCCTCTTGCTCTTCAGTGTTTAAAACAGAGCAATCGCGCTTTCTCTGATAAGTAGGCATTTTGGATAAAAGATTTGCTATGGAGTTATCCATTACAGCCGTTAATTGTTGCATGGTAATAAGTATTGGCGCACTAGATGTACTAGGGGCCTCCTGTGTGGGCAAAACTGGTGTAGACACAGTAGGGGATGATGTAGTATCATGTTTACTCCCCTCATTTGAGGAATCATCTTGGGCAATATCATTATCTGTGGCATTACTGTCCTTACTTTGTTTGGACACTATGGCACAATTATCACATAAATTTAAATGGGGAGAAACATTGGCTTTCATACATATAGAACATAGCTTATCTGATGGTACAGACATGTTAAACAGGCTTAAACTTGTCAACAAAGCACAAAAAACGTTTTAAAATAAAACCGTTACTGTCTCTTTAAATTTCAAACTGAAAACACTTTATTACTGAATATGTGAAAAAGTATGAAGGAATTGTTCGAAAATTACCAAAATTTCACCACAGTGTCTTAAAGCATTAAAAGTATTGCACACCAAATTTCAGAGCTTTAACCCTTAAAATAACGGAACCGGAGCCGTTTTTAAATTTGACCCCTATACAGTCCCAGCTATATGCTTTGCTGAGACCCAACCAAGCCCAGAGGGGAATACGATACCAAATTACGCCTTCTAGAAGCTTTTTTAGTGATTCTTAGATCCTCACACATGCATCTGCATGTCTTGCTCTCCAAAAACAACTGCGCAGTAATGGCGCGAAAATGAGGCTCAGTCTATAACTAGAAAGGCCCCCAGACTAAAAAAGGTGTCCAACACAGTGCCTGCCGTTTTTTAAACGTTCCCCAAGATTATAATGCCAATTATTAGCTAGAATCTGCATAATATGCCCCAATAAAGCAATCGTTTTAGCCCATAAAAATGTCTACCAGTTTTTAAGCCCTTTTTTAAGCCCTTTATTCTTTTATGTTTGACTAGGAAAATGGCTTACCGGTCCCCATGAGGGGAAATGACAGCCTTCCAGCATTACATGGTCTTGTTAGAAATATGGCTAGTCATACCTTAAGCAGAAAAGTCTGCTAACTGTTTCCCCCAACTGAAGTTACTTCATCTCAAGAGTCCTGTGTGGAAACAGCAATCGATTTTAGTTACTGTCTGCTAAAATCATCTTCCTCTTACAAACAGAAATCTTCATCCTTTTCTGTTTCAGAGTAAATAGTACATACCAGCACTATTTTAAAATAACAAACACTTGATAGAAGAATAAAAACTACATTTAAACACCAAAAAACTCTTAACCATCTCCGTGGAGATGTTGCCTGTGCAACGGCAAAGAGAATGACTGGGGTGGGCGGAGACTAAGAGGGATCATGTGACCAGCTTTGCTGGGACTCTTTGCCATTTCCTGTTGGGGAAGAGAATATCCCACAAGTAAGGATGACGCCGTGGACCGGACACACCAATGTTGGAGAAATATCTATTTAAGCAGCAGCAGAGCTCCAGAACTTGTCATAAACAGAAAGAACTGTACAGCAGCAGTAAAGACTAAATGAAGAGTGAGAGTGTGCTGCCCCGTGCGGATCTGCAGCTGATAATTAGATCCCTACACAGCACTGCCAGCAGCAGGAGGAGGACTTACAGCAAACGGGGATAATGGTTCTCATTTGCACAAGCATTATATCTAGTGGGGTCTGGTCATGTAACGTATGGAGTTTAAATCCATTCAGATGTACATAGTAAACCTATCCCATAATAATAAATCACTGCTACCTGCTTTACACACAGAGCAGGATCTGGGCAGACTTTTAGTTTGTACATGTGTTAACCCTTTCATTGACACACCTGCAATTTGAAACTATCACTGATCATCGGTCATTTATGTTCTCACTCTTATAAGCAAGAGGAGAGGCCCCTTCATCTTCATAAAGACTCGCTCAACCACCATAAACCTACATCGAACCTCTCAACCTCAAGCCACAGTGCCAAGTGAGGAGACTTCATGAATGGGACTGTAAAGACCTCAATATTTTAATATAAAATGTTTAGTTATGCATGTTAAATTAACTTAGCAATATACTTTCATTATTTGTTTTGTGATATACCACTGTGGCATACCTTGGTACAGACCAACACAACACGTCAGTTTGTTTGTGATATATCACTGTGGCATACCTTGGTACAGACCACTACACCACGTCAGTTTGGTTGTGATAAATCACTGTGGCATACCTTAGTACACACCACCACACCACGTCAGTTTGTGACATATCACTGTGGCATACCTTAGTACAGACCAGCACACCACGTCAGTTTGTTTGTGATATATCACTGTGGCATACCTTGGTACAGACCACTACACCACGTCAGTTTGTTTGTGAAATATCACTGTGGCATGCCTTGGTACACACCACCACACCACGTCAGTTTGTGACATATCACTGTGGCATACCTTAGTACAGACCAGCACACCACGTCAGTTTGTTTGTGATATATCACTGTGGCATACCTTGGTACAGACCACTACACCACGTCAGTTTGTTTGTGAAATATCACTGTGGCATGCCTTGGTACAGACCACCACACCACGTCAGTTTGTTTGTGACATATCACTGTGTCATACCTTGGTACAGACCACTACACCACGTCAGTTTGTTTGCGATATATCACTGTGGCATAACTTGGTACAGACCACCACACCACGTCAGTTTGCTTGTGATATATCACTGTGGCATACCTTGGTACAGACCACTACACCAAGTCAGTTTGTTTGTGATATATCACTGTGGCATACCTTGGTACAGACAACAACACCACGTCAGTTTGTTTGTGATATATCACTGTGGCATACCTTGGTACAGACTACCACAACACGTCAGTTTGGTTGTGATATATCACTGTGGCATACCTTGGTACTGACAACTACACCACGTCAGTTTGTTTGTGAAATATCACTGTGGCACGCCTTGGTACGGACCACCACACCACGTCAGTTTGTTTGTGACATATCACTGTGGCATACCTTGGTACAGACCACTACACCATGTCAGTTTGTTTGTGAAATATCACTGTGGCATGCCTTGGTACGGACCACCACACCACGTCAGTTTGTTTGTGACATATCACTGTGGCATACCTTGGTACAGACCACTACACCACGTCAGTTTGTTTGCGATATATCACTGTGGCATACCTTGGTACAGACCACCACACCACGTCAGTTTTTTTGTGATATATCACTGTGGCATACCTTGATACAGACCACTACACCACTTCAGTTTGTTTGTGATATATCACTGTGGCATACCTTGGTACAGACCACCACAACACGTCAGTTTGGTTGCGATATATCACCGTGGCATACCTTGGTACAGACCACTACACCACGTCAGTTTGTTTGTCATATATCACTGTGGCATACCTTGATACAGACCACTACACCACGTCAGTTTGTTTGTGATATATCACTGTGGCATACCTTGGTACAGACTACCACAACACGTCACTTTGTGATATATCACTGTGGCATACCTTGGTATAGACCACCACACCACGTCAGTTTGTTTGTGATATATCACTGTGGCATACCTTAGTACAGACCACCACACCACATCAGTTTGTTTGTGATATATCACTGTGGCATACCTTGGTACAGACCACCACAACACGTCAGTTTGGTTGTAATATATCACTGTGGCATACCTTGGTATAGACCACCACACCACGTCAGTTTGTTTGTGATATATCACTGTGGCATACCTTGGTACAGACCCCCACACCACGTCAGTTTGTTTGTGATATATCACTGTGGCAAACCTTGGTACAGACCACCATACCATGTCAGTTTGTGATATATCACTGTGGCATACCTTGGTATAGACCACCACACCACGTCAGTTTGTGATATATCACTGTGGCAAACCTTGGTACAGACCACCACACCACGTCAGTTTGTGATATATCACTGTGGCATACCTTGGTACAGACCACCACACAGCATCAGTTTGTTTGTGATATATCACTGTGGCATACCTTGGTATAGACAATCACACCACGTCAGTTTGTTTGTGATATATCAATGTGGCATGCCTTGGTACAGATCACCACATCACGTCAGTTTGTAATATATCACTGTGGCATACCTTGGTACAGACCACCACACAGCATCAGTTTGTTTGTGATATATCAATGTGGTATACCTTGGTATAGACTACAACACAACGTCAGTTTGTGATATATCACTGTGGAATACCTTGGTATAGACCACCACACCAGGTCAGCTTGTTTGTTATATATCACTGTGGCATACCTTGGTACAGACCACCACACCGCATAATTTTGTTTGTGAAATAACACTGTGGCATACCTTAGTACAGACCGTCACACCGCATAAGTTTGTGATATATCAATGTGGCATACCTTGGTACAGACCACCACACCACATCAGTTTGTGATATATCACTGTGGCATACCTTGGTACAGACCACCACACCACACCAGTTTGTGATATATCACTGTAGCATACCTTGGTACAGACCCCCACACTACGTCAGTTTGAGATATATCACTGTAGCATACCTTAGTACAGACCACCACACCACGTCAGTTTGTTTGTGATATAACACTGCGGCATACCTTGGTACAGACCACCACACCACGTCAGTTTGTGATATATCACTGTGGCATACCTTGGTACAGACAACCACACCACGTCAGTTTGTGATATATCACTGTGGCATACCTTGGTACAGACCACCACACCACGTCAGTTTGTTAGTGATATATCACTGTGGCATACCTTGGTATAGACCACCACACCACATCAGTTTGTTTGTGATATATCACTGTGGCATACCTTGGTATAGACCACCACACCACATCAGTTTGTTTGTGATATGACACTGTTGCATACCTTGGTACCGACCACCACACCACGTCAGTTTGTTTGTGATATATCACTGTGGCATACCTTGGTACAGACTACCACAAGACGTCAGTTTGGTTGTGATATATCACTGTGGCATACCTTGGTACAGACCACCACACCACGTCAGTTTGTTTGCGATATATCACTGTGGCATACCTTGGTACAGACCACCAAAACACGTCAGTTTGGCTGTGATATATCACTGTGGCATACCTTGGTACAGACCACTACACCACGTCACTTTGTGATATATCACTGTGGCATACCTTGGTATAGACCACCAGACCACGTCAGTTTGTTTGTGATATATCACTGTGGCATACCTTAGTACAGACCACCGCACCACATCAGTTTGTTTGTGATATACTACTGTGGAATACCTTGGTACAGACCACTAAACCACGTCAGTTTGTTTGTGATATATCACTGTGGCATACCTTGGTACAGACCACCACACCACATCAGTTTGTTTGTGATATATCACTGTGGCATGCCTTGGTACAGACCACCACACAATGTCAGTTTGTTTGTGATATATCACTGTGGCATACCTTGGTACAGACCACCACAACACGTCAGCTTGTTTGTGATACATCACTGTGGCATGCCTTGGTACAGACCACCACACAATGTCAGTTTGTTTGTGATATATCACTGTGGCATACCTTGGTACAGACCACCACAACACGTCAGTTTGGTTGTGATATATCACTGTGGCATACCTTGGTAAAGACCACCACACCACGTCAGTTTGGTTGTGATATATCACTGTGGCATACCTTAGTACAGACCACCGCACCACATCAGTTTGTTTGTGATATACCACTGTGGAATACCTTGGTACAGACCACTAAACCACGTCAGTTTGTTTGTGATATATCACTGTGGCATACCTTGGTACAGACCACCACACCACATCAGTTTGTTTGTGATATATCACTGTGGCATACCTTGGTACAGACCACCACACAATGTCAGTTTGTTTGTGATATATCACTGTGGCATACCTTGGTACAGACCACCACAACACGTCAGCTTGTTTGTGATATATCACTGTGGCATGCCTTGGTACAGACCACCACACAATGTCAGTTTGTTTGTGATATATCACTGTGGCATACCTTGGTACAGACCACCACAACACGTCAGTTTGGTTGTGATATATCACTGTGGCATACCTTGGTAAAGACCACCACACCACGTCAGTTTGGTTGTGATATATCACTGTGGCATACCTTGGTACAGACCACCACACCACGTCAGTTTGTTTGTGATATATCACTGTGGCATACCTTGGTACAGACCACCACACCACGTCAGTTTGTGATATATCACTGTGGCATACCTTGGTACAGACCACCACACCACGCCAGTTTGTTTGTGATATATCACTGTGGCATACCTTGATATAGACCACCACACCAGGTCAGCTTGTTTGTTATATATCACTGTGGCATACCTTGGTACAGACCACCACACCGCATAATTTTGTTTGTGAAATAACACTGTGGCATACCTTGGTAAAGACCACCACACCACGTCAGTTTGGTTGTGATATATCACTGTGGCATACCTTGGTACAGACCACCACACTGCATAAGTTTGCTTGTGAAATAACACTGTGGCATACCTTGGAACAGATCACCACACCACGTCAGTTTGTTTGTGATATATCACTATGGCATACATTGGTACAGACCAACACACAGCATCAGTTTGTTTGTGATATATCACTGTGGCATACCTTGGTACAGACCACCACACCACGTCAGTTTGTTTGTGATATATCACTGTCGCATACCTTGGAACAGACCACCACACCACGTCAGTTTGTTTGTGATATATCACTGTGGCATACCTTGGTACAGACCACCACACCACGCCAGTTTGTTTGTGATATATCACTGTGGCATACCTTGGTATAGACCACCACACCAGGTCAGCTTGTTTGTTGTATATCACTGTGGCATACCTTGGTACAGACCACCACACCGCATAATTTTGTTTGTGAAATAACACTGTGGCATACCTTGGTACAGACCATCACACCGCATAAGTTTGTTTGTGATATATCAATGTGGCATACCTTGGTACAGACCACCACACCACATCAGTTTGTGATATATCACTGTTGCATACCTTGGTACAGACCACCACACCACACCAGTTTGTGATATATCACTGTGGCATACCTTGGTATAGACCACCACACCACGTCAGTTTGTTTGTGATATATCACTGTGGCATACCTTAGTACAGACCACCACACCACATCAGTTTGTTTGTGATATATCACTGTGGCATACTTTGGTACAGACCACCACAACACGTCAGTTTGGTTGTAATATATCACTGTGGCATACCTTGGTATAGACCATCACACCACGTCAGTTTGTTTGTGATATATCACTGTGGCATACCTTGGTACAGACCACCACACCATGTCAGTTTGTTTGTGATATATCACTGTTGCATACCTTGGTATAGACAACCACAGGACGTCAGTTTGTTTGTGATATATCACTGTGGCAAACCTTGGTACAGACCACCATACCACGTCAGTTTGTGATATATCACTGTGGCATACCTTGGTATACACCACCACACCACGTCAGTTTGTGATATATCACTGTGGCAAACCTTGGTACAGACCACCACACCACGTCAGTTTGTGATATATCACTGTGGCATACCTTGGTACAGACCACCACACAGCATCAGTTTGTTTGTGATATATCACTGTGGCATACCTTGGTATAGACAACCACAACACGTCAGTTTGTTTGTGATATATCAATGTGGCATACCTTGGTACAGACCACCACACCACGTCAGTTTGTGATATATCACTGTGGCATACCTTGGTACAAACCACCACACAGCATCAGTTTGTTTGTGATATATCAATGTGGTATACCTTGGTATAGACTACCACACAACGTCAGTTTGTGATATATAACTGTGGCATACCTTGGTACAGACCACCACACCACGTCAGTTTGTTTGTGATATATCACTGTGGCATACCTTGGTATAGACCACCACACCAGGTCAGCTTGTTTGTTATATATCACTGTGGCATACCTTGGTACAGACCACCACACCACATAATTTTGTTTGTGAAATAACACTGTGGCATACTTTGGTACAGACCGTCACACCGCATAAGTTTGTTTGTGATATATCAATGTGGCATACCTTGGTACAGACCACCACACCACATCAGTTTGTGATATATCACTGTGGCATACCTTGGTACAGACCACCACACCACACCAGTTTGTGATATATCACTGTAGCATACCTTGGTACAGACCCCCACACTACGTCAGTTTGAGATATATCACTGTAGCATACCTTAGTACAGACCACCACACCACGTCAGTTTGTTTGTGATATAACACTGCGGCATACCTTGGTACAGACCACCACACCACGTCAGTTTGTGATATATCACTGTGGCATACCTTGGTACAGACCACCACACCACGTCAGTTTGTTAGTGATATATCACTGTGGCATACCTTGGTATAGACCACCACACCACATCAGTTTGTTTGTGATATATCACTGTGGCATACCTTGGTATAGACCACCACACCACATCAGTTTGTTTGTGATATGACACTGTTGCATACCTTGGTACCGACCACCACACCACGTCAGTTTGTTTGTGATATATCACTGTGGCATACCTTGGTACAGACTACCACAAGACGTCAGTTTGGTTGTGATATATCACTGTGGCATACCTTGGTACAGACCACCACACCACGTCAGTTTGTTTGCGATATATCACTGTGGCATACCTTGGTACAGACCACCAAAACACGTCAGTTTGGCTGTGATATATCACTGTGGCATACCTTGGTACAGACCACTACACCACGTCACTTTGTGATATATCACTGTGGCATACCTTGGTATAGACCACCAGACCACGTCAGTTTGTTTGTGATATATCACTGTGGCATACCTTAGTACAGACCACCGCACCACATCAGTTTGTTTGTGATATACTACTGTGGAATACCTTGGTACAGACCACTAAACCACGTCAGTTTGTTTGTGATATATCACTGTGGCATACCTTGGTACAGACCACCACACCACATCAGTTTGTTTGTGATATATCACTGTGGCATGCCTTGGTACAGACCACCACACAATGTCAGTTTGTTTGTGATATATCACTGTGGCATACCTTGGTACAGACCACCACAACACGTCAGCTTGTTTGTGATATATCACTGTGGCATGCCTTGGTACAGACCACCACACAATGTCAGTTTGTTTGTGATATATCACTGTGGCATACCTTGGTACAGACCACCACAACACGTCAGTTTGGTTGTGATATATCACTGTGGCATACCTTGGTAAAGACCACCACACCACGTCAGTTTGGTTGTGATATATCACTGTGGCATACCTTAGTACAGACCACCGCACCACATCAGTTTGTTTGTGATATACCACTGTGGAATACCTTGGTACAGACCACTAAACCACGTCAGTTTGTTTGTGATATATCACTGTGGCATACCTTGGTACAGACCACCACACCACATCAGTTTGTTTGTGATATATCACTGTGGCATGCCTTGGTACAGACCACCACACAATGTCAGTTTGTTTGTGATATATCACTGTGGCATACCTTGGTACAGACCACCACAACACGTCAGCTTGTTTGTGATATATCACTGTGGCATGCCTTGGTACAGACCACCACACAATGTCAGTTTGTTTGTGATATATCACTGTGGCATACCTTGGTACAGACCACCACAACACGTCAGTTTGTTTGTGATATATCACTGTGGCATACCTTGGTAAAGACCACCACACCACGTCAGTTTGTTTGTGATATATCACTGTGGCATACCTTGGTACAGACCACCACACCACGTCAGTTTGTTTGTGATATATCACTGTGGCATACCTTGGTACAGACCACCACACCACGTCAGTTTGTGATATATCACTGTGGCATACCTTGGTACAGACCACCACACCACGCCAGTTTGTTTGTGATATATCACTGTGGCATACCTTGATATAGACCACCACACCAGGTCAGCTTGTTTGTTATATATCACTGTGGCATACCTTGGTACAGACCACCACACCGCATAATTTTGTTTGTGAAATAACACTGTGGCATACCTTGGTAAAGACCACCACACCACGTCAGTTTGGTTGTGATATATCACTGTGGCATACCTTGGTACAGACCACCACACTGCATAAGTTTGCTTGTGAAATAACACTGTGGCATACCTTGGAACAGATCACCACACCACGTCAGTTTGTTTGTGATATATCACTATGGCATACATTGGTACAGACCAACACACAGCATCAGTTTGTTTGTGATATATCACTGTGGCATACCTTGGTACAGACCACCACACCACGTCAGTTTGTTTGTGATATATCACTGTGGCATACCTTGGAACAGACCACCACACCACGTCAGTTTGTTTGTGATATATCACTGTGGCATACCTTGGTACAGACCACCACACCACGCCAGTTTGTTTGTGATATATCACTGTGGCATACCTTGGTATAGACCACCACACCAGGTCAGCTTGTTTGTTGTATATCACTGTGGCATACCTTGGTACAGACCACCACACCGCATAATTTTGTTTGTGAAATAACACTGTGGCATACCTTGGTACAGACCATCACACCGCATAAGTTTGTTTGTGATATATCAATGTGGCATACCTTGGTACAGACCACCACACCACATCAGTTTGTGATATATCACTGTGGCATACCTTGGTACAGACCACCACACCACACCAGTTTGTGATATATCACTGTGGCATACCTTGGTATAGACCACCACACCACGTCAGTTTGTTTGTGATATATCACTGTGGCATACCTTAGTACAGACCACCACACCACATCAGTTTGTTTGTGATATATCACTGTGGCATACTTTGGTACAGACCACCACAACACGTCAGTTTGGTTGTAATATATCACTGTGGCATACCTTGGTATAGACCATCACACCACGTCAGTTTGTTTGTGATATATCACTGTGGCATACCTTGGTACAGACCACCACACCATGTCAGTTTGTTTGTGATATATCACTGTTGCATACCTTGGTATAGACAACCACAGGACGTCAGTTTGTTTGTGATATATCACTGTGGCAAACCTTGGTACAGACCACCATACCACGTCAGTTTGTGATATATCACTGTGGCATACCTTGGTATACACCACCACACCACGTCAGTTTGTGATATATCACTGTGGCAAACCTTGGTACAGACCACCACACCACGTCAGTTTGTGATATATCACTGTGGCATACCTTGGTACAGACCACCACACAGCATCAGTTTGTTTGTGATATATCACTGTGGCATACCTTGGTATAGACAACCACAACACGTCAGTTTGTTTGTGATATATCAATGTGGCATACCTTGGTACAGACCACCACACCACGTCAGTTTGTGATATATCACTGTGGCATACCTTGGTACAAACCACCACACAGCATCAGTTTGTTTGTGATATATCAATGTGGTATACCTTGGTATAGACTACCACACAACGTCAGTTTGTGATATATAACTGTGGCATACCTTGGTACAGACCACCACACCACGTCAGTTTGTTTGTGATATATCACTGTGGCATACCTTGGTATAGACCACCACACCAGGTCAGCTTGTTTGTTATATATCACTGTGGCATACCTTGGTACAGACCACCACACCACATAATTTTGTTTGTGAAATAACACTGTGGCATACTTTGGTACAGACCGTCACACCGCATAAGTTTGTTTGTGATATATCAATGTGGCATACCTTGGTACAGACCACCACACCACATCAGTTTGTGATATATCACTGTGGCATACCTTGGTACAGACCACCACACCACACCAGTTTGTGATATATCACTGTAGCATACCTTGGTACAGACCCCCACACTACGTCAGTTTGAGATATATCACTGTAGCATACCTTAGTACAGACCACCACACCACGTCAGTTTGTTTGTGATATAACACTGCGGCATACCTTGGTACAGACCACCACACCACGTCAGTTTGTGATATATCACTGTGGCATACCTTGGTACAGACCACCACACCACGCCAGTTTGTTTGTGATATAACAATGCGGTATACCTTGGTATAGACCACCACACCACATCAGTTTGTGATATATCACTGTGGCATACCTTGGTATAGACCGCCACACCACATCAGTTTGTTTGTGATATGACACTGTTGCATACCTTGGTACCGACCACCACACCAGGTCAGTTTGTTTGTGATATATCACTGTGGCATACCTTGGTACAGACTACCACAACACGTCAGTTTGGTTGTGATATATCACTGTGTCATACCTTGGTACAGACCACCACACCACGTCAGTTTATTTGTGATATATCACTGTGGCATACCTTGGTACAGACCACCAAAACACGTCAGTTTGGCTGTGATATATCACTGTGGCATACCTTGGTAGAGACCACTACACCACGTCAGTTTGTTTGTGATATATCACTGTGGCATACCTTGGTACAGACCACCACACCATGTCACTTTGTGATATATCACTGTGGCATACCTTGGTACAGACCACCACACCATGTCACTTTGTGATATATCACTGTGGCATACCTTGGTATAGACCACCAGACCACGTCAGTTTGTTTGTGATATATCACTGTGGCATACCTTGGTACAGACCACCAAAACACGTCAGTTTGGCTGTGATATATCACTGTGGCATACCTTGGTACAGACCACTACACCACGTCAGTTTGTTTGTGATATATCACTGTGGCATACCTTGGTACAGACCACCACACCATGTCACTTTGTGATATATCACCGTGGCATACCTTAGTACAGACCACCACACCACATCAGTTTGTTTGTGATATACCACTGTGGCATACCTTGGTACAGACCACAACACAATGTCAGTTTGTTTGTGATATATCACAGTGGCATACCTTGGTACAGAACACCACAACACGTCAGCTTGTTTGTGATATATCACTGTGGCATGCCTTGGTACAGACCACCACACAATGTCAGTTTGTTTGTGATATATCACTGTGGCATACCTTGGTACAGACCACCACAACACGTCAGTTTGGTTGTGATATATCACTGTGGCATACCTTGGTAAAGACCACCACACCACGTCAGTTTGGTTGTGATATATCACTGTGGCATACCTTGGTACAGACCACCACACCACGTCAGTTTGTGATATATCACTGTGGCATACCTTGGTACAGACCACCACACCACGTCAGTTTGTTTGTGATATATCACTGTGGCATACCTTGGTACAGACCACCACACCACGTCAGTTTGTGATATATCACTGTGGCATACCTTGGTATAGACCACCACACCACGTCAGTTTGTGATATATCACAGTGGCATACCTTGGTACAGACCACCACACCAAACCAATTTGTGATATATCACTGTAGCATACCTTGGTACAGACCCCCACACTACGTCAGTTTGAGATATATCACTGTAGCATACCTTAGTACAGACCACCACACCACGTCAGTTTGTTTGTGATATATCAGTGCGGCATACCTTGGTACAGACCACCACACCACGTCAGTTTGTGATATATCACTGTGGCATACCTTGGTACAGACCACCACACCACGTCAGTTTGTGATATATCACTGTGGCATACCTTGGTACAGACCACCACACCACGCCAGTTTGTTTGTGATATAACAATGCGGCATACCTTGGTATAGACCACCACACCACATCAGTTTGTTTGTGATATATCACTGTGGCATACCTTGGTATAGACCACCACACCACATCAGTTTGTTTGTGATATGACACTGTTGCATACCTTTGTACCGACCACCACACCAGGTCAGTTTGTTTGTGATATATCACTGTGGCATACCTTGGTACAGACTACCACAACACGTCAGTTTGGTTGTGATATATCACTGTGGCATACCTTGGTACAGACCACCAAAACACGTCAGTTTGTTTGTGATATATCACTGTGGCATACCTTGGTACAGACCACCACACCATGTCACTTTGTGATATATCACTGTGGCATACCTTGGTACAGACCACCACACCATGTCACTTTGTGATATATCACCGTGGCATACCTTGGTATAGACCACCAGACCACGTCAGTTTGTTTGTGATATATCACTGTGGCATACCTTGGTACAGACCACCAAAACACGTCAGTTTGTTTGTGATATATCACTGTGGCATACCTTGGTACAGACCACCACACCACATCAGTTTGTTTGTGATATACCACTGTGGCATACCTTGGTACAGACCACTACACCACATCAGTTTGTTTGTGATATATCACTATGGCATGCCTTGGTACAGACCACAACACAATGTCAGTTTGTTTGTAATATATCACTGTGGCATACCTTGGTACAGACCACCAAAACACATCAGTTTGTTTGTGATATATCACTGTGGCATACCTTGGTACAGACCACCACACCACATCAGTTTGTTTGTGATATACCACTGTGGCATACCTTGGTACAGAACACCACAACACGTCAGCTTGTTTGTGATATATCACTGTGGCATGCCTTGGTACAGACCACCACACAATGTCAGTTTGTTTGTGATATATCACTGTGGCATACCTTGGTACAGACCACCACAACACGTCAGTTTGGTTGTGATATATCACTGTGGCATACCTTGGTAAAGACCACCACACCACGTCAGTTTGTTTGTGATATATCACTGTGGCATACCTTGGTACAGACCACCACACCACGTCAGTTTGTGATATATCACTGTGGCATACCTTGGTACAGACCACCACACCACGTCAGTTTGTGATATATCACTGTGGCATACCTTGGTACAGACCACCACACCACGTCAGTTTTTTTGTGATATATCACTGTGGCATACCTTGGAACAGACCACCACACCACGTCAGTTTGTTTGTGATATATCACTGTGGCATACCTTGGTACAGACCACCACACCACGTCAGTTTGTTTGTGATATATCACTGAGGCATACCTTGAAACAGACCACCACACCACGTCAGTTTGTTTGTGATATATCACTATGGCATAGCTTGGTACAGACCACCACACCACGTCAGTTTGTTTGTGATATATAACTGTGGCATACCTTGGTACAGACCACCACACCACGCCAGCTTGTTTGTGATATATCACTGTGGCATGCCTTGGTACAGACCACCACACAATGTCAGTTTGTTTGTGATATATCACTGTGGCATACCTTGGTACAGACCACCACAACACGTCAGTTTGGTTGTGATATATCACTGTGGCATACCTTGGTAAAGACCACCACACCACGTCAGTTTGTTTGCGATATATCACTGTGGCATACCTTGGTACAGACCACCACACCACGTCAGTTTGTGATATATCACTGTGGCATACCTTGGTACAGACCACCACACCACGTCAGTTTGTTTGTGATATATCACTGTGGCATACCTTGGTACAGACCACCACACCACTTCAGTTTGTGATATATCACTGTGGCATACCTTGGTATAGACCACCACACCACGTCAGTTTGTGATATATCACTGTGGCATACCTTGGTACAGACCACCACACTGCATAAGTTTGCTTGTGAAATAACACTGTGGCATACCTTGGAACAGACCACCAGACCACGTCAGTTTGTTTGTGATATATCCCTATGGCATACATTGGTACAGACCAACACACAGAATCAGTTTGTTTGTGATATATCACTGTGGCATACCTTGCTACAGACCAACACACAGCATCAGTTTGTTTGTGATATATCACTGTGGCATACCTTGGTACAGACCACCACACCACGTCAGTGTGTTTGTGATATATCACTGTGGCATACCTTGGTACAGACCACCACACCACGTCAGTTTGTTTGTGATATATCACTGTGGCATACCTTGGAACACACCACCACACCACGTCAGTTTGTTTGTGATATATCACTGTGGCATACCTTGCTACAGACCAACACACAGCATCAGTTTGTTTGTGATATATCACTGTGGCATACCTTGGTACAGACCACCACACCACGTCAGTTTGTTTGTGATATATCACTGAGGCATAGCTTGGTACAGACCACCACACCACGTCAGTTTGTTTGTGATATATCACTATGGCATAGCTTGGTACAGACCACCACACCACGTCAGTTTGTTTGTGATATATCACTGTGGCATACCTTGGTACAGACCACCATACCACGCCAGTTTGTTTGTGATATATCACTGTGGCATACCTTGGTATAGACCACCACACCAGGTCAGCTTGTTTGTTATATATCACTGTGGCATACCTTGGTACAGACCACCACACAGCATAATTTTGTTTGTGAAATAACACTGTGGCATACCTTGGTACAGACCATCACACCGCATAAGTTTGTGATATATCACTGTGGCATACTTTGGTACAGACCACCACACCACATCAGTTTGTGATATATCACTGTTGCATACCTTGGTACAGACCCCACACTACGTCAGTTTGAGATATATCACTGTAGCATACCTTAGTACAGACCACCATACCACATCAGTTTGTTTGTGATATATCACTGTGGCATACCTTGGTACAGACTACCACAACACGTCAGTTTGGTTGTGATATATCACTGTGGCATACCTTGGTATAGACCACCACACCACGTCAATTTGTTTGTGATATATCACTGTGGCATACCTTGGAATAGACCACCACACCACATCAGTTTGTTTGTGATATATCACTGTGGCATACCTTGGTACAGACTACCACAACACGTCAGTTTGGTTGTGATATATCACTGTGGCATACCTTGGTATAGACCACCACACCACGTCAATTTGTTTGTGATATATCACTGTGGCATACCTTGGAATAGACCACCACACCACATCAGTTTGTTTGTGATATATCACTGTGGCACACCTTGGTATAGACCACCACACCACGTCAGTTTGTTTGTGATATATCACTGTGGCATACCTTGGTACAGACCACCACACCACATCAGTTTGTTTGTGATATATCACTGTGGCATACCTTGGTACAGACCACCAAAGCACGTCAGTTTGGTTGTGATATATCACTGTGGCATACCTTGGTATAGACCACCACACCACGTCAGTTTGTTTGTGATATATCACTGTGGCATACCTTGGTACAGACCACCACACCACGTCAGTTTGTTTGTGATATATCACTGTAGCATACCTTGGTACAGAACACCACACCACGTCAGTTTGTGATATATCACTGTGGCATACCTTGGTACAGACCACCACAACACGTCAATTTGTTTGTGATATATCACTGTGGCATACCTTGGTATAGACCACCACACCACGTCAGTTTGTTTGTGATATATAACTGTGGCAAACCTTGGTATAGACCACCACACCACGTCAGTTTGGTTGTGATATATAACTGTGGCAAACCTTGGTATAGACCACCACACCACGTCAGTTTGGTTGTGATATATCACTATGGCATACCTTGGTACAGACCACCACACAACAACAGTTTGTTTGTGATATATCACTGTTGCATTCCTTTTTTACAGACCACCACACCACATCAGTTCATTTGTGATATATCACTGTGGGTGTAACAATCCTGAGGTTGAGATATTTGAATCTGACAAGTTCAGCATTGTTGCTTTCTTTGGACTTTGCCATACTTACATATATTATTCCGGCTGATCTCCGCCGTTCATGAGCTAATCCTGTCTACATGAACTAAAACAAATTGCTCTGCATCTGCATAAGAAATGTTCATGATGAATAAAGAAACATTGAGAGATGTTTGCCTGTTCCTGATAGGTTGACTCATTACATCATATATACTATATGCTTATCAAACATAAAGACTGGTTTCTACACCAGTTTCTATGCTTCTCAAACAAAGACTGGTTTCTACACCAGTTTCTATGCGTATCAAACATAAAGACTGGTTTCTACACCAGTTTATATGCTTATCAAAGACTGGTTTCTACACTAGTGTCTATGCTTATCAAACATAAAGACTGGTTTCTACACTAGTTTCTATGCTTAACTAACATAAATACTGGTTTCTACACCAGTTTCTATGCTTATCAAACATAAAGACTGGTTTCTACACTAGTTTCTATGCTTATCAAACAAAGACTGGTTTCTACACCAGTTTCTATGCTTATCAAACATAAAGACTGGTTTCTACACCAGTTTCCATGCTTATCAAACATAAAGACTGGTTTCTACACTAGTTTCTATGCTTATCAAACAAAGACTGGTTTCTACATTAGTTTCTATGCTTATCAAACAAAGACTGGTTTCTACACTAGTCTATATGCTTATCAAACAAAGACTGGTTTCTACACTAGTGTCAATGCTTATCAAACATAAAGACTGGCTTCTACACTAGTTTCTATGCTTATCAAACAAAGACTGGTTTCTACACTAGTTTCTATGCTTATCAAACAAAGACTGGTTTCTACACCAGTTTCTATGCTTATCAAACAAAGACTGGTTTCTACACTAGTTTCTATGCTTATCAAACATAAAGACTGGTTTCTAAACCAGTTTCTATGCTTATCAAACATAAAACAAATTTTATGCTTACCTGATAAATTTCTTTCTTTTGCGATGTACCGAGTCCACGGATTCATCCTAACTTGTGGGATATTGTCCTTCCTGACAGGAAGTAGCAAAGAGAGCACCACAGCAGAGCTGTCTATATAGCTCCCCCTTAACTCCACCCCCCAGTCATTCAACCAAAGGCCAAGGAAGAAAAGGAGAAACTATAAGGTGCAGAGGTGACTGAAGTTTACATAAAAAAATACTAGCTGTCTTGAATAGACAGGGCGGGCCGTGGACTCGGTACATCACAAAAGAAAGAAATTTATCAGGTAAGCATAAATTTTGTTTTCTTTTGCATGATGTACCGAGTCCATGGATTCATCCTAACTTGTGGGATACTAATACCAAAGCTTTAGGACACGGATGAAGGGAGGGACAAGACAGGAACCTAAACGGAAGGCACCACTGCTTGCAAAACCTTTCTCCCAAAAATAGCCTCCGAAGAAGCAAAAGTATCAAATTTATAAAATTTTGAAAAGGTACGACCAAGTCGCAGCCTTACAAATCTGTTCAACAGAAGCATCATTTTTAAAAGCCAATGTGGAAGCTACCGCTCTAGTAGAATGAGCTGTAATCCTTTCAGGAGGCTGCTGGCCAGCAGTCTCATAAGCCAAACGGATGATGCTTTTCTGCCAAAAGGAAAGAGAAGTCGCCGTAGTTTAAGTTGTGCAACAGACGTTCCTTCTTACAAGAAGGATTAGGACACAGAGAAGGAACAACAATTTCTTGATTGATATTCCTGTTAGTAACAACCTTAGGTAGGAACCCAGGCTTGGTACGCAAAACCACCTTATCAGCATGGAACACAAGATAAGGAGAGTCACATTGTAATGCAGATAGTTCAGAAACTCTTCTAGCTGAAGAGATAGCAACTAGGAACAAAACTTACCAAGAGAAAAGCTTAATATCTATGGAATGCATGGGTTCAAACGGAACCCCCTGAAGAACTCTAAGAACTAAATTTAGACTCCATGGCGGAGCAATAGGTTTAAACACAGGCTTAATTCTAACTAAAGCCTGACAAAAAGCCCGAACGTCTGGAACATCTGCCAGATGCTTGTGCAACAAAATAGACAGAGCAGATATCTGTCTCTTTAGGGAACTAGCTGATAATCCTTTCTCCAAACCCTCTTGGAGAAAAGACAAAATCCTAGAAATCCTGATTTTACTCCAGGAGAAGCCTTTGGATTCGCACCAAAAAAGATATTTACGCCATATCTTATGATAAATTTTCCTGGTAACAGGCTTTCGAGCCTGAATCAATGTATTTATGACCGACTCAGAGAAACCCCGCTTTGATAGAATCAAGCGTTCAATCTCCAAGCAGTCAGTTGCAGAGAAATTAGATTTGGATGCTTGAATGGACCTTGAATCAGAAGGTCCTGTCTCAATGGCAGAGACCACGGTGGAAGGGATGACATGTCCACCAGGTCTGCATACCAAGTCCTGCGTGGCCACGCAGGCGCTATCAAAATCACTGATGCTCTCTCCTGTTTGATTCTGGCAATCAGACGTGGAAGGATAGGGAAAGGTGGAAACACATAAGCCAGGTTGAACAACCAGGGTACTGCTAGAGCATCTATCAGTACAGCCTGAGGATCCCTTGACCTGGAGTAGTAACGAGGAAGTTTGGTGTTCTGACGAGAAAATCTGCCTCCCAGTTCTCTACACCTGGGATATAGATCGCTGACAGATGGCAAGAGTGAGCCACTGCCCATTGGATTATCCGTGAGACCTCTATCATCGCTAAGGAACTCTTTGTTCCGCCCTGATGATTGATATAAGCCACAGTCGTGATGTTGTCCGACTGAAACTTGATGAATCTGGCTGAAGCCAGCTGAGGCCATGCCTGGAGAGCATTGAATATCGCTCTTAATTCCAGAATATTTATCGGTAGGAGAGCCTCCTCCCGAGTCCACAAACCCTGAGCTTTCAGGGAATTCCAGACTGCACCCCAGCCCAGAAGACTGGCGTCTGTCATCACTATAACCCATTCTGGGCTGTGGAAACGCATTCCCTGGGACAGATGATCCTGTGACAACCACCAAAGAAGAGAGTCTCTGGTCTCTTGATCCAGATTTATCTGAGGAGATAAATCCACATAATTCCCATTCCACTGATTGAGCATGCATAGTTGCAGTGGTCTGAGATGCAAGCGAGCAAACGGAACTATGTCCATTGCCGCTACCATTAGTCCGATTACCTCCATACACTGAGCCACTGACGGCCGAGGAATGGAATGAAGAGCTCGGCAGGTGGACAAAATCTTTGATTTCCTGACCTCCGTCAGAAATATTTTCATGTCCACCGAGTCTATCAGAGTCCCTAGAAATGAAACTCTTGTGAGGGGGGAAAGAGAACTCTTTTTTACATTCACTTTCCACCCGTGAGACCTTAGAAAGGCCAACACTAAGTCCGTGTGAGACTTGGCTAGTTGGAAGGACGACACTTGAATTAGAATGTCGTCTAGATAAGGTGCCACTGCTATGCCCTGTGGCCTTAGAACCGGCAGAAGTGACCCTAGCACCTTCGTGAAGATTCACGGCGCCGTGGCCAACCCGAAAGGAAGAGCCACAAACTGATAATGCTTGTCCAGAAAGGCGAACCTGAGGAACTGATGATGATATTTGTGGATAGGAATGTGCAGATACGCATCCTTTAAGTCCACGGTGGTCATATATTGACCCTCCTGGATCAATGGTAAGATAGTCTGAATGGTCTCCATCTTGAAAGATTTAACTCTTAGGAATTGGTTTAGGATCTTGAGATCCAGAATTGGTCTGAAGGTTCCCTCCCTTTTGGGAACTATAAACAGATTGGAGTAGAACCCCTGCCCCTGTTCTGCTTTTGGAACTGGGCAGATCACTCCCATGGTAAAAAGGTCTTCTACACAGCGTAAGAACGCCTCTCTTTTTTTCAGGTTTACAGACAATTGAGAAAGATGGAACCTCCCCCTTGGAGGGGAATCCTTGAAATCTAGAAGGTATCCCTGGGTAACAATTTCTACTGCCCAGGAATCCTGAACGTCTCTTGCCCAGGCCTGAGCAAAGAGAGAGAGTCTGCCCCCTACTAGATCCGGTCCCGGATCGGGGGCTACCCCTTCATGCTGACTTAATGGCAGCAGCAGGCTTTTTGGCCTGTTTACCCTTGTTCCAAGCCTGGTTAGGTCTCCAGGTTGGCTTGGATTGAGCAAAGTTCCCCTCTTGCTTTGCAGCAGGGGAAGAGGTAGAGGGACCACTCTTGAAGTTTCGAAAGGAACAAAAAAATTATTTTGTTTGGTCCTTGTCTTATTTGACTTATCCTGAGGGAGGGTATGACCCTTCCCTCCAGTAATGTCTGAAATGATCTCTTTCAATGCAGGCCCGAATAGGGTCTTACCTTTGAAAGGGATGGTCAAAAGCTTAGATTTAGATGACACATCAGCTGACCAGGACTTAAGCCATAACGCTCTACGCGCTAAACTGGCAAAACCTGAATTCTTAGCCGCTAATTTAGCAAAATGAAAAGCGGCGTCTGTAATAAAAGAATTAGCCAACTTAAGAGCCTTAATTCTGTCCAAAATATCATCTAGTGGGGTCTCCATCTGAAGAGCCTCTTCTAGAGCCTCAAACCAAAAGGCAGCTGCAGTGGTTACAAGAACAATGCATGCTATAGGTTGAAGAAGAAAACCTTGATGAACAAAATTTTTCTTTAGGAGACCCTCTAATTTTTTATCCATAGGATCAATGAAAGCACAACTGTCTTCAATAGGTATAGTTGTACGCTTAGCCAGGGTAGAAATAGCTCCCTCCACCTTAGGGACCGTCTGCCATGAGTCCTTTATGGTGTCAGAAATGGGAAACATTTTCTTAAAAACAGGAGGGGGAGAGAACGGAATACCTGGTTTATCCCACTCCTTTGTAACAATGTCCGAAATCCTCTTAGGGACCGGAAACACATCAGTGTAAACAGGAACCTCTAAATATTTGTCCATTTTACACAATTTCTCTGGAACTACAATAGGGTCACAATCATCCAGAGTCGCTAAAACCTCCCTGAGCAATAAGCGGAGGTGCTCTAGCTTAAATTTAAATGCCGTCATATCTGAATCTGTCTGAGAGAACATCTTTCCTGAATCAGAAATCTCTCCCTCAGACAGCAAATCCCTCATCCCTACTTCAGAACATTGTGAGGGAATATCGGATACGGCTACTAAAGCGTCAGAAGGCTCAGTATTTGATCTTAACCCAGAGCTACTGCACTTCCCTTGCAACCCTGGCAGCTTAGATAAAACCTCTGTGAGGGTAGTATTCATAACTGAAGCCATATCTTGCAAGGTGAAAGAATTAGACGCACTAGAAGTACTTGGCGTCGCTTGTGTGGGCGTTACTGGTTGTGACACTTGGAGAGAACTAGATGGCAAAACCTGATTTCCTTCTGTCTGAGAATCATCTAATGCCAAACTTTTATAAGACAAAATATGCAGTTTGCAATTTATAGACATATCAGTACAAGTGGGACACATTCTAAGAGGGGGTTCCACAATGGCTTCTAAACAAATTGAACAATGAGTTTCCTCAGTGTCAGACATGTTTAACAGGCTAGTAATGAAGCAAGCAAGCTTGGAAAACACTTTATTTAATGAAAAAAACACAATTTGCAAAAACGGTACTGTACCTTTAAGAGAAAAAAAGGCATACACAAACTGCAAAACAGGTTAAAATTGCTTCAATTTTTCTGAAATTTTAACAGTGTACCTACTAAGCTTTAGGAGGATTGCACCACAAGTAAATAAGCAATAAACCCCCAATTGACAAAACCGGATTGAAATATGTCTAAAACCGGTTAAAACCCCTGTTAGCACCTTGCCAAAGCTCTGCTGTGGCCCTACCTGCCCTTAGGAAGCGATAATATGGGGTTTAAAGCTTCAATTAGTCCCTCAGAAGACTCTCAGGAGAAGTTGCTTGCTGCTTGTAAATGTAGGCCCCACCCACCTCACTCGATGTTGCTGGGGCCTACACAAAACTAACAAACCCTGCCTGAAAGCCATGTGGGTTATAAACAACCCCAAAGAACCCTCAAGCAAATGTCCCATAAAACAGAAAACGTTACTCCCAGACACAAAAACGTTTGTCCCAAATTCACATAACAAACTGAGTGCCCACAAAAAATTAACCCTTTATGCAAGCTAGTAAAAACCTCTGATAACACTAGGATTACTGCTTACCCTTCCCCTAATGGGGACACTGTCAGCCTTTCTGAGTTAACACAGTCTCTGCAGAAAATATGACTGAACATACCTCATTGCTGTATCGCAAGAACCGTTCCACACACTGAAGTTTTCCTGTACTCTTCAGCTTCTGTGGGAACAGCAGTGGACCTTAGTTACAAATGCTAAGATCATCATCCTCCAGGCAGAAATCTTCATCTATGTCCTGCCTGAGAGTAAATAGTACAACACCAGTACCATTTAAAAATAAACACTTGATTGAAGATAAAATAAAACTAACAGTTTAACACCTCTTCTCTTTACTCTTCCTGCTTAGAGCCAGCAAAGAGAATGACTGGGGGTGGAGTTAAGGGGGGAGCTATATAGACAGCTCTGCTGTGGTGCTCTCTTTGCTACTTCCTGTCAGGAAGGACAATATCCCACAAGTTAGGATGAATCCGTGGACTCGGTACATCATGCAAAAGAAAGACTGGTTTCTACACCAGTTTCTATGCTTATCAAACATAAAGACTGGTTTCTACACCAGTTTCTATGCTTATCAAACATAAAGACTGGTTTCTACACCAGTTTCTATGCTTATCAAACATAAAGACTGGTTTCTACACCAGTTTCTATGCTTATCAAACATAAAGACTGGTTTCTACACCAGTTTCTATGCTTATCAAACATAAAGACTGGTTTCTACACCAGTTTCTATGCTTATCAAACATAAAGACTGGTTTCTACACCAGTTTCTATGCTTATCAAACATAAAGACTGGTTTCTACACCAGTTTCTATGCTTATCAAACATAAAGACTGGTTTCTACACTAGTTTCTATGCTTATCAAACAAAGACTGGTTTCTACACCAGTTTCTATGCTTATCAAACATAAAGACTGGTTTCTACACTAATGTCTATGCTTATCAAACATAAATACTGGTTTCTACACTAGTTTCTATGCTTATCAAACATAAAGACTGGTTTCTACACTAGTTTCTATGCTTATCAAACATAAAGACTGGTTTCTACACTAGTTTCTATGCTTATCAAACAAAGACTGGTTCTACACTAGTTTCTATGCTTATCAAACATAAAGACTGGTTTCTACACTAGTTTCTATGCTTATCAAACATAAAGACTGGTTTATACACTAGTTTCAATGCTTATCAAACAAACACTGGTTTCTACACTAGTGCCTATGCTTATCAAACATAAAGACTGGTTTCTACACTAGTTTCTATACTTATCAAACATAAAGACTGGTTTCTACACTAGTTTCCATGCTTATCAAACAAAGACTGGTTTCTACACCAGTTTCTGATTCTTTCTGGTTTCACTTTGTGTGGCTGACATTAATAAATTAATGTGCTCTACATGTTTTATAGGATATTATGATCCATGCCAGTCAAAGCTTTAAACAATCCCCTAACAGTTACCTTGTTAAACTTGTGTTACACATATAAATTATTTGTATGATCTGTCATGTTCTCTTCTAAAATGATATAAAGTACAATGCAGAACATCTATATCATGCCAGTGTGGTGGTTGCACAACTGAGGGGCACTTCTTGCCAACACCGAAGTGTTAGCGCTTTGAACAGAATCACAAATCTCCTACATTGGCCTATGGATGTAGAGAAGCAGAAACTTCCCATAGAGCTGTAAATGCAAATATGTTTTACCAGTGCATGTCCAATAGGAAGAGATGGTTCCCGCCTATCAAGTTTAAGCCGACACCTCCAGCACAGAGAGAAACAAGCATGACCTGTGGGGCAGAGATAAAGGGACATGGTCACCTGCAGCACATGAACTAGGAACAAGTGAGTGGGCACTGCCTGTAGCTCACTGGAAGAGCCGGAAGACAAGCTCTTAAAAAACAAACTTTATGCTGATAAATTCATTTCTTTCATGTTGGTGAAAGTCCACAAGCCATTACTCCCAGGATTCAACTCCTTGCCACTAGGAGGAGGCAAACGTTCCCAAAACTCAACGAGCACTTTATCCCTCCCACCTCTCTGGTATTCAAGTCTGATGTATAGCCAAGAAAGGAGAAGTAGAAAGGAAGATAGGAACAGACAAAGTAAGGAAAATGAGGTGCAAAGTAGAACCGCCGACAGAAAAAAAATAACTACGTAAAAAAATGAAAATAGTCAGGTCTTGTGGACTCTCACCACCACGGAGGAAATTAATTTATCACGTAAGCATTTATTTTGTTTTCTTTCATAAGGTGGTGAGAGTCCATGAGCCATTACTCTTGAGTTCACAAGTAATTGGGCGGGACAATTTTTTTTTTTTTAAAAAGCAGGCACCTAATTACCAGAAACTGCTGCCTGAAAGACTTTCCTACCAAACACATCAAAAAAACATAATTTATGTAAGAACTTACCTGATAAATTCATTTCTTTCATATTAGCAAGAGTCCATGAGCTAGTGACGTATGGGATATACATTCCTACCAGGAGGGGCAAAGTTTCCCAAACCTCAAAATGCCTATAAATACACCCCTCACCACACCCACAATTCAGTTTAACGAATAGCCAAGAAGTGGGGTGATAAAAAAGTGCGAAAGCATATAAAATAAGGAATTGGAATAATTGTGCTTTATACAAAATCATAACCACCACAAAAAAAGGGCGGGCCTCATGGACTCTTGCTAATATGAAAGAAATGAATTTATCAGGTAAGTTCTTACATAAATTATGTTTTCTTTCATGTAATTAGCAAGAGTCCATGAGCTAGTGACGTATGGGATAATGACTACCCAAGATGTGGATCTTTCCACACAAGAGTCACTAGAGAGGGAGGGATAAAATAAAGACAGCCAATTCCTGCTGAAAATAATCCACACCCAAAATAAAGTTTAACGAAAAACATAAGCAGAAGATTCAAACTGAAACCGCTGCCTGAAGTACTTTTCTACCAAAAACTGCTTCAGAAGAAGAAAATACATCAAAATGGTAGAATTTAGTAAAAGTATGCAAAGAGGACCAAGTTGCTGCTTTGCAGATCTGGTCAACCGAAGCTTCATTCCTAAACGCCCAGGAAGTAGATACTGACCTAGTAGAATGAGCTGTAATTCTCTGAGGCGGAATTTTACCCGACTCAACATAGGCAAGATGAATTAAAGATTTCAACCAAGATGCCAAAGAAATGGCAGAAGCTTTCTGGCCTTTCCTAGAACCGGAAAAGATAACAAATAGACTAGAAGTCTTACGGAAAGATTTCGTAGCTTCAACATAATATTTCAAAGCTCTAACAACATCCAAAGAATGCAACGATTTCTCCTTAGAATTCTTAGGATTAGGACATAATGAAGGAACCACAATTTCTCTACTAATGTTGTTGGAATTCACAACTTTAGGTAAAAATTCAAAAGAAGTTCGCAACACCGCCTTATCCTGATGAAAAATCAGAAAAGGAGACTCACAAGAAAGAGCAGATAATTCAGAAACTCTTCTAGCAGAAGAGATGGCCAAAAGGAACAAAACTTTCCAAGAAAGTAATTTAATGTCCAATGAATGCATAGGTTCAAACGGAGGAGCTTGAAGAGCTCCCAGAACCAAATTCAAACTCCAAGGAGGAGAAATTGACTTAATGACAGGTTTTATACGAACCAAAGCTTGTACAAAACAAAGAATATCAGGAAGAATAGCAATCTTTCTGTGAAAAAGAACAGAAAGAGCAGAGATTTGTCCTTTCAAAGAACTTGCGGACAAACCCTTATCTAAACCATCCTGAAGAAACTGTAAAATTCTCGGTATTCTAAAAGAATGCCAAGAAAAATGATGAGAAAGACACCAAGAAATATAAGTCTTCCAGACTATATAATATATCTCTCGAGATACAGATTTACGAGCCTGTAACATAGTATTAATCACGGAGTCAGAGAAACCTCTTTGACCAAGAATCAAGCGTTCAATCTCCATACCTTTAAATTTAAGGATTTCAGATCCTGATGGAAAAAAGGGCCTTGTGACAGAAGGTCTGGTCTTAACGGAAGAGTCCACGGTTGGCAAGAGGCCATCCGGACAAGATCCGCATACCAAAACCTGTGAGGCCATGCCGGAGCTACCAGCAGAACAAACGAGCATTCCTTCAGAATCTTGGAGATTACTCTTGGAAGAAGAACTAGAGGCGGAAAGATATAGGCAGGATGATACTTCCAAGGAAGTGATAATGCATCCACTGCCTCCGCCTGAGGATCCCGGGATCTGGACAGATACCTGGGAAGTTTCTTGTTTAGATGGGACGCCATCAGATCTATTTCTGGAAGTTCCCACATTTGAACAATCTGAAGAAATACCTCTGGGTGAAGAGACCATTCGCCCGGATGCAACGTTTGGCGACTGAGATAATCCGCTTCCCAATTGTCTACACCTGGGATATGAACCGCAGAGATTAGACAGGAGCTGGATTCCGCCCAAACCAAAATTCGAGATACTTCTTTCATAGCCAGAGGACTGTGAGTCCCTCCTTGATGATTGATGTATGCCACAGTTGTGACATTGTCTGTCTGAAAACAAATGAACGATTCTCTCTTCAGAAGAGGCCAAAACTGAAGAGCTCTGAAAATTGCACGGAGTTCCAAAATATTGATCGGTAATCTCACCTCCTGAGATTCCCAAACTCCTTGTGCCGTCAGAGATCCCCACACAGCTCCCCAACCTGTGAGACTTGCATCTGTTGAAATTACAGTCCAGGTCGGAAGCACAAAAGAAGCCCCCTGAATTAAACGATGGTGATCTGTCCACCATGTTAGAGAGTGTCGAACAATCGGTTTTAAAGATATTAATTGAGATATCTTCGTGTAATCCTTGCACCATTGCTTCAGCATACAGAGCTGAAGAGGTCGCATGTGAAAACGAGCAAAGGGGATCGCGTCCGATGCAGCAGTCATAAGACCTAGAATTTCCATGCATAAGGCTACCGAAGGGAATGATTGTGACTGAAGGTTTCGACAAGCTGAAATCAACTTTAGACGTCTCTTGTCTGTTAAAGACAGAGTCATGGACACTGAATCCATCTGGAAACCCAGAAAGGTTACCCTTGTCTGAGGAATCAAAGAACTTTTTGGTAAATTGATCCTCCAACCATGATTTTGAAGAAACAACACAAGTCGATTCGTATGAGATTCTGCTAAATGTAAAGACTGAGCAAGTACCAAGATATCGTCCAAATAAGGAAATACCACAATACCCTGTTCTCTGATTACAGACAGCAGGGCACCGAGAACCTTTGTAAAAATTCTTGGAGCTGTAGCTAGGCCAAACGGCAGAGCCACAAATTGGTAATGCTTGTCCAGAAACGAGAATCTCAGGAACTGATAATGATCTGGATGAATCGGAATATGCAGATATGCATCCTGTAAATCTATCGTGGACATATAATTCCCTTGCTGAACAAAAGGTAAGATAGTCCTTACAGTTACCATCTTGAACGTTGGTATCCTTACATAACGATTCAATATTTTTAGATCCAGAACTGGTCTGAAAGAATTCTCCTTCTTTGGTACAATGAAGAGATTTGAATAAAACCCCATCCCCTGTTCCGGAACTGGAACTGGCATAATTACTCCAGTCAACTCTAGATCTGAAACACATTTCAGAAATGCTTGAGCTTTTACTGGATTTACTGGGACACGGGAAAGAAAAAATCTCTTTGCAGGAGGTCTCAACTTGAAACCAATTCTGTACCCTTCTGAAACAATGCTCTGAATCCAAAGATTGTGAACAGAATTGATCCAAATTTCCTTGAAAAAACGTAACCTGCCCCCTACCAGCTGAGCTGGAATGAGGGCCGCACCTTCATGTGGACTTAGAAGCAGGCTTTGCCTTTCTAGCTGGCTTGGATTTATTCCGGACTGGAGATGGTCTCCAAACTGAAACTGCTCCTGAGGATGAAGGATCAGGCTTTTGTTCTTTGTTGAAACGAAAGGAACGAAAACGATTATTAGCCCTGTTTTTACCTTTAGATTTTTTATCCTGTGGTAAAAAAGTTCCTTTCCCACCAGTAACAGTTGAAATAATGGAATCCAACTGAGAACCAAATAATTTGTTACCCTGGAAAGAAATGGAAAGTAAAGTTGATTTAGAAGCCATATCAGCATTCCAAGTTTTAAGCCATAAAGCTCTTCTAGCTAAAATAGCTAGAGACATAAACCTGACATCAACTCTGATAATATCAAAAATGGCATCACAGATAAAATTATTAGCATGCTGAAGAAGAATAATAATATCATGAGAATCACGATGTGTTACTTGTTGCGCTAAAGTTTCCAACCAAAAAGTTGAAGCTGCAGCAACATCAGCCAAAGATATAGCAGGTCTAAGAAGATTACCTGAACACAGAAAAGCTTTTCTTAGAAAGGACTCAATTTTCCTATCTAGAGGATCCTTAAACGAAGTACCATCTGACGTAGGAATAGTAGTACGTTTAGCAAGGGTAGAAATAGCCCCATCAACTTTAGGGATCTTGTCCCAAAATTCTAATCTGTCAGACGGCACAGGATATAATTGCTTAAAACGTTTAGAAGGAGTAAATGAATTACCCAAATTATCCCATTCTTTGGAAATTACTGCAGAAATAGCATTAGGAACAGGAAAAACTTCTGGAATAACCACAGGAGCTTTAAATACCTTATCTAAACGTTTAGAATTAGTATCAAGAGGACCAGAATCCTCTATTTCTAAAGCAATTAGAACTTCTTTAAGTAAAGAACGAATAAATTCCATTTTAAATAAATATGAAGATTTATCAGCATCAACCTCAGAGACAGAATCCTCTGAACCAGAGGAGTCATCAGAATCAGAATGATGATGTTCATTTAAAAATTCATCTGTAGGGAGAGAAGTTTTAAAAGATTTTTTACGTTTACTAGAAGGAGAAATAACAGACATAGCCTTCTTTATGGATTCAGAAACAAAATCTCTTATATTATCAGGAACATTCTGCACCTTAGATGTTGAGGGAACTGCAACAGGCAATGGTACTTTACTAAAGGAAATATTATCTGCTTTAACAAGTTTGTCATGACAATCAATACAAACAACAGCTGGAGAAATAGCTACCAAAAGTTTACAGCAGATACACTTAGCTTTGGTAGATTCAGCACTTGACAGCGATTTTCCTGTAGTATCTTCTGGCTCAGATGCAACGTGAGACATCTTGCAATATGTAAGAGAAAAAACAACATATAAAGCAAAATTGATCAAATTCCTTAAATGACAGTTTCAGGAATGGGAAAGAATGCCAAAAAACAAGCTTCTAGCAACCAGAAGCAATAAAAAATGAGACTTAAATAATGTGGAGACAAAAGTGACGCCCATATTTTTTCGCGCCAAATAAGACGCCCACATTATTTGGCGCCTAAATGCTTTTTGGCGCCAAAAATGACGCCACATCCGGAACGCCGACATTTTTGGCGCGAAATAACGTCAAAGAATGACGCAACTTCCGGCGACACGTATGACGCCGGAAACGGAAATAGAATTTTTGCGCCAAAAAAGTCCGCGCCAAGAATGACGCAATAAAATGAAGCATTTTCAGCCCCCGCGAGCCTAACAGCCCACAGGGAAAAAGTCAAATTTTAAGGTAAGAAAAAATGGTCAAATCAAAATGCATTATCCCAAATATGAAACTGACTGTCTGAAAATAAGGAAAGTTGAACATTCTGAGTCAAGGCAAATAAATGTTTGAATACATATATTTAGAACTTTATAAACAAAGTGCCCAAGCATAGCTTGGAGTGTCACAGAAAATAAGACTTACTTACCCCAGGACACTCATCTACATATAGCAGATAGCCAAACCAGTACTGAAACGAGAATCAGCAGAGGTAATGGTATATATAAGAGTATATCGTCGATCTGAAAAGGGAGGTAAGAGATGAATCTCTACGACCGATAACAGAGAACCTATGAAATAGACCCCTTAGAAGGAGATCACTGCATTCAAATAGGCAATACTCTCCTCACATCCCTCTGACATTCACTGCACGCTGAGAGGAAAACCGGGCTCCAACTTGCTGCGGAGCGCATATCAACGTAGAATCTAGCACAAACTTACTTCACCACCTCCATCGGAGGCAAAGTTTGTAAAAACTGAATTGTGGGTGTGGTGAGGGGTGTATTTATAGGCATTTTGAGGTTTGGGAAACTTTGCCCCTCCTGGTAGGAATGTATATCCCATACGTCACTAGCTCATGGACTCTTGCTAATTACATGAAAGAAAGGTAGAATTTAGATAAAGTATGTTGCTGCCTTGCAAATTTGTTCAATATAATCTTCATTCTTGAAAACCCAAGAATAAACAAATCTACAAAAAGGGCTATAATGCGTTTGGCAAAAGACTATTCCACCTCCACATAAACCTTAGTAATTAGGAGATTTAGCCAGAAGCTAAAGATACTGATGTGGCCCTCTGACTTTTATGTGGACAAAGGGACAAACAAATTAAAGGATTGTCTAAAAACCTTTGAAGTTTGAAAGAATTCTAATGCTCTTACAATATGAGACCATCAAATTAATTATTTGGATTAGGACAAGGATATGGGCTATAATCTGAAAAATCACTTTAGGTAAAAAAAACAAACAACAAAAAAAACAGAAGGTCTTCCGGCAGAAGATTGCTAAAAACAACAACTTTCAAGACAGAAGCTAAATGTCCAAAGCGTGCAGGTTCGATAAGAGAAACCTGAGGTTTCCAAAGAGATCTTGGTTTAGATACTGGACATATCCTGATTATTGGGACACTGAACCCAATTTTTTTCTTTCGTGATTCTGATATGGAAGCAATTTTAAGCAACTTTCTAATTTACTCCTATTATTAAATTTTCTAAATTATCTTGGTATCTTTATTTGAAAATCAAGAATGTAAGTTTAGATGCCGGCCCATTTTTGATAAACAACCTGGGTTGTTTTTGCTGATTGGTGGATACATTCACCCACCAATCAACAAGTGCTGTCCAGAGGCCTGAACCAAAAATTTACTGGCTCCTTATTTTAGATGCCTTCTTTTTCAAATAAAGATAGCAAGGGAATGAAGAAAATTGGTAATAGGAGTAAATAAGAAAGTTGCTTAAAATTGCTGCTCTATCTGAAATATGAAAGAAAAAAATTAGGTTCAGTGTCCCTTTAAGCCCAAACAAGGCCTTGATGTCAAGACACTTAGTAATTTCCTGTACTATGAAACAGAAAAAGCAAAAACTCTTTAAAGAGTTAGCAGAGAATTGATTATCCAAACCGACTTGCAATAAGAAGAATTCTTGAAATTCAAAAGTAGGAAAGAAACAGCTTTCCAAATAATTTGAAAATGTTTACTTTATGGCTGGAAATAAGGTGTTCCTAACCTCTTTGTTTGTATACAATCTCTAATCCATCAAGATGAGAGACTCGAGATAAACATCTGACTCAGATTCACAAACCATGTCCTGTGGGGCCTGACTGGAGATTAATGAAGAATGCTCTATTTGAACTATGACTCTTGGAAGTAATCAGGTCTATCTTTGAGAGACTCCATTCTAGTATATATACACATTAGTTATCAAAATAATTATGTGGCCTCAAACAGGGAGAGGACTAAGCCAGAGGCTCCTGATGCACATTTCACAAAGTCCTTGATGACTAATGTATATGTCTTTTTGTTCACAGGTTAAATTTTGTACGTAAAACTAGCACGGGAACACCCAGATATTTTTTAATAATTGTAGTGGGGTTACATAAGAGTATAGGAGTTTGCCAATCCCTTTTGCCCCTTAGTGGGGACTTAATAGTCACGCTAGCCAGGAGTTTAGGGATCTTTTTGACTCGTGTCACATACTACAATTGGGATAGTTACCCATGTTGTGCTTTTCTTGCTCTATTAATCGGTTGTTTTCGGTAAAATTGGTTTATATGTGGATAACTGGTTTAGGGCTAGCCAGGTATATTTTAATATTATTTTAAAATATTTTTTTTCAGGGTTTTACCATAATTTATAATAAAGGTTATATTTTAAATTTTGATATCCCAGCTTTCTGAAGCTGTGGGCTTGAGACTCTAATTTTGATTTTCTTTGAGTGCTTAGAGGATGGTTCTTTCTTCTCCTTTTTTTCAATAATTCTTTATAGCATCCAGCAACGGCTCAGAGTACATTGTTTTTCCTTAGGATTAGTGATATTTGATTCCACAGTGTATTTCTGGGTTTGTGGGAAACTATGTTTAGAACCAAGAGATCTTAGACAGACTGAGATAGGCCTTCTATAAAAGGCGCAAACTGCCCACTACCTAAAAACAATCTGGACTGGGGCCATACTTTCATGCTGATTTGGAAGAGTAAGAAGGATTATAGAATGATTGGCCTTGTTCCAACTGGATTGAACTTCCAGGAGGATCTGGAAGATTCAGGATATTGTGAGGAGGAGGAGGAGGAGGAGGAGGAGGAGGAGGAAGAATTGTGGTTCCTAGATTGACAAAAGAAATGCAATTTGGACTATTTGTTCTATTTCTCTCTTAGACGTCTTGTCCTGAGGGAGCTACGTTCATTTTCCTCAAGACACAGTGGAAATGATAACATCAAGAACAGGTCCAAATAAAAGTCTATCTTTGGACACCCTGTATGCTGACAATGACTTAAATCATAAAACCCTTCTGTTCAGCATTGCAAAAGTCAAATTATGTCAACAATGAGACCACAACTAGTGCATTAGTTGACTTTAGAAGTTTCAAACAATTTTGAAAAGTTTCATCCACAGAGTATTCTGAGATTTGCTCAGACAAATTTCAACTCAAAGGAACAGACACAACTGCTACAGAAGAAGTGCTGGCTGAAAAAGGCCTTTTGATGAAAGGTTATCAATTTTATTTCTTTATGGTACATTAAAGATGGACTATCCTCTAAGGCAGGGGTCAGCAACCTTGGCTCCCCAGATGTTATGGAACTACATTTCCCATGATACTCAGCCAGCCTATATAGAGTGTCTGAGCATCATGGGAAATGTAGTTCAAAACATCTGGGGAGCCAAGGTTGCTGACAACTGCTCTAAGGGAATAGTAGTGCGTTTGGCTAAAGCAAATAGCACCATCCACCAATGGAAAAGTTTCCTAAAGCACCACATTAAAAGCCGGTAAAGGAAATATCCTATTCCTTGTGTATTAATAGTAACTAATAATAACGCACTGCAGAGAAATCTAGTCCGGCATAATAATTAATAAAAATATCCGACCCTTCAGTAAGAATAAAATGGTTGTTGCAATTAGAAACAGTTTAGGAATAAAACAAAAAACAAAACAAAGAGGGAAATAGCCCAGTTACTAATTAGCTTCAGTGCTAATTCAGGGCACAAAAACATAAAACACACAAATAGACCCCCTCACATTACCAAACAGTTAAATCACTTTTACTGTGTATAAAACAGAGGGTATAATGTAGCTCTCAGGTGAATTAGCTGAATAGTAATTAGCAGCTATTACCACATAATAATGTTCTCATAATTACTAGACTAGAAGTATGAAAGTCTAAGTAATAAAGGTGGAATTAGTTGGTTACACGTGTATGTCATCTAGCTATGAATAATGGTGTACCTACTATATCCTGTGGGCTATGTGAGTGCAAGAAACCCCTGCACCTCAGATGCAACCACTCTGCCTTGCATACTGGCTACGGACAAGACTGCTTCTGGTAGAGAACTCATCCATTGCAGCGTACTTTACAGCCTACAGAAAAGACTGCTTCCGTTAGAGAACCCATCCATTGCTGTGTACTTTACAGCCTACAGAAAAGACTGCTTCTGGTAGATAACTCATCCATTGCTGTGTACTTTACAGCCTGCAGAAAAGACTGCCTCCGGTAGAGAGCATATCCATTGCTGTGTACTTTACAGCCTGCAGAATAGACTGCTTCCGGTAGAAGGCAAATCCATTGCTGTGTACTTTACAGCCCGCAGAAAAGTCTGCTTCCGGTAGAGAGCATATCCATTCCTGTGTACTTTACAGCCTGCAGAAAAGACTGCTTCCGGTAGAGAGCATATCCATTGCTGTGTACTTTACAGCCTGCAGAAAAGACTGTTTCCGGTAGAGAGCATATCCATTGCTGTGTACTTTACAGCCCACAGAAAAGACTGTTTCCGGTAGAGAGCATATCCATTGCTGTGTACTTTACAGCCCGCAGAAAAGACTGTTTCCGGTAGAGAGCATATCCATTGCTGTGTACTTTACAGCCCGCAGAAAAGTCTGCTTCCGGTAGAGAGCATATCCATTGCTGTGTACTTTACAGCCCGCAGAAAAGACTGTTTCCGGTAGAGAGCATATCCATTGCTGTGTACTTTACAGCCCGCAGAAAAGACTGTTTCCGGTAGAGAGCATATCCATTGCTGTGTACTTTACAGCCCGCAGAAAAGTCTGCTTCCGGTAGAGAGCATATCCATTCCTGTGTACTTTACAGCCTGCAGAAAAGACTGTTTCCGGTAGAGAGCATATCCATTGCTGTGTACTTTACAGCCTGCAGAAAAGACTGTTTCCGGTAGAGAGCATATCCATTGCTGTGTACTTTATAGCCTGCAGAAAAGACTGTTTCCGGTAGAGAGCATATCCATTGCTGTGTACTTTACAGCCTGCAGAAAAGACTGTTTCCGGTAGAGAGCATATCCATTGCTGTGTACTTTACAGCCTGCAGAAAAGACTGTTTCCGGTAGAGAGCATATCCATTGCTTTGTACTTTACAGCCTGCAGAAAAGACTGTTTCCGGTAGAGAGCATATCCATTGCTGTGTACTTTACAGCCTGCAGAATAGACTGTTTCCGGTAGAGAGCATATCCATTGCTGTGTACTTTACAGCCTGCAGAAAAGACTGTTTCCGGTAGAGAGCATATCCATTCCTGTGTACTTTACAGCCTGCAGAAAAGACTGTTTCCGGTAGAGAGCATATCCATTCCTGTGTACTTTACAGCCTGCAGAAAAGACTGTTTCCGGTAGAGAGCATATCCATTCCTATGTACTTTACAGCCTGCAGAAAAGACTGCTTCCGGTAGAGAGCATATCCATTGCTGTGTACTTTACAGCCTGCAGAAAAGACTGTTTCCGGTAGAGAGCATATCCATTCCTGTGTACTTTACAGCCTGCAGAAAAGACTGTTTCCGGTAGAGAGCATATCCATTCCTGTGTACTTTACAGCCTGCAGAAAAGACTGTTTCCGGTAGAGAGCATATCCATTGCTGTGTACTTTACAGCCTGCAGAAAAGACTGTTTCCGGTAGAGAGCATATCCATTCCTGTGTACTTTATAGCCTGCAGAAAAGACTGTTTCCGGTAGAGAGCATATCCATTGCTGTGTACTTTACAGCCTACAGAAAAGACTGTTTCCGGTAGAGAACATATCCATTGCTGTGTACTTTACAGCCTGCAGAAAATACTGTTTCCGGTAGAGAGCATATCCATTGCTTTGTACTTTACAGCCTGCAGAAAAGACTGTTTCCGGTAGCGAGCATATCCATTGCTGTGTACTTTATAGCATGCAGAAAAGACTGTTTCCGGTAGAGAGCATATCCATTGCTGTGTACTTTACAGCCTGCAGAAAAGACTGTTTCCGGTAGAGAGCATATCCATTGCTGTGTACTTTACAGCCTGCAGAAAAGACTGTTTCCGGTAGAGAGCATATCCATTGCTTTGTACTTTACAGCCTGCAGAAAAGACTGTTTCCGGTAGAGAGCATATCCATTCCTGTGTACTTTACAGCCTGCAGAAAAGACTGTTTCCGGTAGAGAGCATATCCATTCCTGTGTACTTTACAGCCTGCAGAAAAGACTGTTTCCGGTAGAGAGCATATCCATTGCTGTGTACGTTATAGCCTGCAGAAAAGACTGTTTCCGGTAGCGAGCATATCCATTGCTGTGTACTTTACAGCCTGCAGAAAAGACTGTTACTGGTAGAGAGCATATCCATTGCTGTGTACGTTATAGCCTGCAGAAAAGACTGCCACCGGTAGAGAGCATATCCATTGCTGTGTACTTTACAGCCTGCAGAAAAGACTGTTACTGGTAGAGAGCATATCCATTGCTGTGTACTTCATATCATGCAGAAAAGACTGCCTCCGGTAGAGAGCATATCCATTGCTGTGTACTTTATAGCATGCAGAAAAGACTGTTTCCGGTAGAGAGCATATCCATTGCTGTGTACTTTACAGCCTGCAGAAAAGACTGTTTCCGGTAGAGAGCATATCCATTGCTGTGTACGTTATAGCCTGCAGAAAAGACTGCCACCGGTAGAGAGCATATCCATTGCTGTGTACTTTATAGCATGCAGAAAAGACTGTTTCCGGTAGAGAGCATATCCATTGCTGTGTACTTTACAGCCTGCAGAAAAGACTGTTTCCGGTAGAGAGCATATCCATTGCTGTGTACTTTACAGCCTGCAGAAAAGACTGTTACTGGTAGAGAGCATATCCATTGCTGTGTACTTCATATCATGCGGAAAAGACTGCCTCCGGTAGAGAGCATATCCATTGCTGTGTACTTTATAGCATGCAGAAAAGACTGTTTCCGGTAGAGAGCATATCCATTGCTGTGTACTTTATAGCATGCAGAAAAGACTGTTTCCGGTAGAGAGCATATCCATTGCTGTGTACTTTACAGCCTGCAGAAAAGACTGTTTCCGGTAGAGAGCATATCCATTGCTGTGTACTTTACAGCCTGCAGAAAAGACTGTTTCCGGTAGAGAGCATATCCATTGCTGTGTACTTTACAGCCTGCAGAAAAGACTGTTTCCGGTAGAAGGCAAATCCATTGCTGTGTACTTTACAGCCTGCAGAATAGACTGCTTCCGGTAGAGAGCATATCCATTGCTGTGTACTTTACAGCCTGCAGAAAAGACTGTTTCCGGTAGAGAGCATATCCATTCCTGTGTACTTTACAGCCTGCAGAAAAGACTGTTTCCGGTAGAGAGCATATCCATTGCTGTGTACTTTACAGCCTGCAGAAAAGACTGTTTCCGGTAGAGAGCATATCCATTGCTGTGTACTTCATATCATGCAGAAAAGACTGTTTCCGGTAGAGAGCATATCCATTGCTGTGTACTTTACAGCCTGCAGAAAAGACTGTTTCCGGTAGAGAGCATATCCATTGCTGTGTACTTCATATCATGCAGAAAAGACTGTTTCCGGTAGAGAGCATATCCATTGCTGTGTACTTTACAGCCTGCAGAAAAGACTGTTACTGGTAGAGAGCATATCCATTGCTGTGTACGTTATAGCCTGCAGAAAAGACTGCCTCCGGTAGAGAGCATATCCATTGCTGTGTACTTTACAGCCTGCAGAAAAGACTGTTACTGGTAGAGAGCATATCCATTGCTGTGTACTTCATATCATGCAGAAAAGACTGTTTCCGGTAGAGAGCATATCCATTGCTGTGTACTTTATAGCATGCAGAAAAGACTGTTTCCGGTAGAGAGCATATCCATTGCTGTGTACTTTATAGCATGCAGAAAAGACTGTTTCCGGTAGAGAGCATATCCATTGCTGTGTACTTTACAGCCTGCAGAAAAGACTGTTTCCGGTAGAGAGCATATCCATTGCTGTGTACTTTATAGCATGCAGAAAAGACTGTTTCCGGTAGAGAGCATATCCATTGCTGTGTACTTTACAGCCTGCAGAAAAGACTGTTTCCGGTAGAGAGCATATCCATTGCTGTGTACTTTATAGCATGCAGAAAAGACTGTTTCCGGTAGAGAGCATATCCATTGCTGTGTACTTTATAGCATGCAGAAAAGACTGTTTCCGGTAGAGAGCATATCCATTCCTGTGTACTTTACAGCCTACAGAAAAGACTGTTTCCGGTAGCGAGCATATCCATTCCTGTGTACTTTACAGCCTACAGAAAAGACTGTTTCCGGTAGAGAGCATATCCATTGCTGTGTACTTTACAGCCTGCAGAAAAGACTGTTTCCGGTAGAGAGCATATCCATTGCTGTGTACTTCATATCATGCAGAAAAGACTGTTTCCGGTAGAGAGCATATCCATTGCTGTGTACTTTATAGCATGCAGAAAAGACTGTTTCCGGTAGAGAGCATATCCATTGCTGTGTACTTTATAGCATGCAGAAAAGACTGTTTCCGGTAGAGAGCATATCCATTGCTGTGTACTTTATAGCATGCAGAAAAGACTGTTTCCGGTAGAGAGCATATCCATTGCTGTGTACTTTACAGCCTGCAGAAAAGACTGTTTCCGGTAGAGAGCATATCCATTGCTGTGTACTTTACAGCCTGCAGAAAAGACTGTTTCCGGTAGCGAGCATATCCATTGCTGTGTACTTTACAGCCTGCAGAAAAGACTGTTTCCGGTAGAAGGCAAATCCATTGCTGTGTACTTTACAGCCTGCAGAAAAGACTGCTTCCAGTAGAGAGCATATCCATTGCTGTGTACTTTACAGCCTGCAGAAAAGACTGTTTCCGGTAGAGAGCATATCCATTGCTGTGTACTTTACAGCCTGCAGAAAAGACTGTTTCCGGTAGAGAGCATATCCATTGCTGTGTACTTTACAGCCTGCAGAAAAGACTGTTTCCGGTAGAGAGCATATCCATTGCTGTGTACTTTATAGCCTGCAGAAAAGACTGTTTCCGGTAGAGAGCATATCCATTGCTGTGTACTTTACAGCCTGCAGAATAGACTGCTTCCGGTAGAGAGCATATCCATTGCTGTGTACTTTACAGCCTGCAGAAAAGACTGTTTCCGGTAGAGAGCATATCCATTGCTGTGTACTTTACAGCCTGCAGAAAAGACTGTTTCCGGTAGAGAGCATATCCATTGCTGTGTACGTTATAGCCTGCAGAAAAGACTGTTTCCGGTAGAGAGCATATCCATTCCTGTGTACTTTACAGCCTACAGAAAAGACTGTTTCCGGTAGAGAGCATATCCATTGCTGTGTACTTTACAGCCTGCAGAAAAGACTGTTTCCGGTAGAGAGCATATCCATTGCTGTGTACTTTACAGCCTGCAGAAAAGACTGTTTCCGGTAGAGAGCATATCCATTGCTGTGTACTTTACAGCCTGCAGAAAAGACTGTTTCCGGTAGAGAGCATATCCATTGCTGTGTACTTTACAGCCTGCAGAAAAGACTGTTTCCGGTAGAGAGCATATCCATTGCTGTGTACTTTATAGCATGCAGAAAAGACTGTTTCCGGTAGAGAGCATATCCATTCCTGTGTACTTTACAGCCTGCAGAAAAGACTGTTTCCGGTAGAGAGCATATCCATTGCTGTGTACGTTATAGCCTGCAGAAAAGACTGTTTCCGGTAGAGAGCATATCCATTCCTGTGTACTTTACAGCCTGCAGAAAAGACTGTTTCCGGTAGAGAGCATATCCATTCCTGTGTACTTCATAGCATGCAGAAAAGACTGTTTCCGGTAGAGAGCATATCCATTCCTGTGTACTTTACAGCCTGCAGAATAGACTGTTTCCGGTAGAGAACCCATCCATTGCTGTGTACTTTATAGCCTGCAGAAAAGACGGTTTCCGGTAGAGAGCATATCCATTCCTGTGTACTTTACAGCCTGCAGAAAAGACTGTTTCCGGTAGAGAGCATATCCATTGCTGTGTACTTTACAGCCTACAGAAAAGACTGTTTCCGGTAGAGAGCATATCCATTCCTGTGTACTTTACAGCCTGCAGAATAGACTGCTTCCGGTAGAGAGCATATCCATTGCTGTGTACTTTACAGCCTGCAGAAAAGACTGTTTCCGGTAGAGAGCATATCCATTCCTGTGTACTTTACAGCCTGCAGAAAAGACTGTTTCCGGTAGAGAGCATATCCATTCCTGTGTACTTTACAGCCTGCAGAAAAGACTGTTTCCGGTAGAGAGCATATCCATTCCTGTGTACTTTACAGCCTGCAGAATAGACTGTTTCCGGTAGAGAGCATATCCATTGCTGTGTACCTTACAGCAGATCTATTTGTGGAGTATACTGATAACCCAACAGGAGCAGGCAAGGGCCCTGTTCCTGCCACACCTGTGGCAGGCTTGTGACTAACTCCTTCACTGGAAGTGATTGTGCCACTGCACAATACTCCAATCTCTAATCCGTTCATCAGCAGCAGCTTTCTGAGGGAAAAATGGGCCTCAAATCGGTCTAATGACCTCCCTCAATGAAGAATCTGGAGCACCTCAATTCTTCTGAGGCAAAGAAAAGAATGGAATACCAGAGAGGTGGGAAGAATTAAATGCGGTCAGAGCTTTGATAATCTTTGCCTCCTCCTAGTGGCTAGGAGTTAAATCTCAGGAGTAATGGCTTGTGGACTCTAACCACCTTAGGAAAAAATGAAACAAACATTAAACTCATAATAAAGTCGTCCATAAAATGTAATTAAGCATAGTGATAACAAATATACAATTTATGCTCATGACTTATTTTGCCCACTGTAATTTACCTCAGGAAATAATGCTTTGTGCACTACTCACGTTATGCTGTGCTTATCTGATCTTGTTACATAGCCACTGCTTACCATAGTGCAGGAGCTCATTTATTTATTTGACCCCTGAATCGCCCAAACAAAGGAAAATAGATTAATAGACTCAAAGGGTTTCTTAGAGGTCAGCTCTGAAGTAGCAAAACAGCACAAACATTTTGAATGTCATTTTGTGTGAGAACATTTTGCAATTGTTGATATAGACATAAATGTTTATTAAAGAGGGGAATAAGTGAGTGGAGTGTTCCCTTACACAGAGATTCTGTACAAAGAAGTGTAAGGGAACAACGTGTATTCTTTGTGGTAATGTCTGGAGGAGAGAGGAGTGACAGTGGAAATATGGTGCACCCCCTGCTCACTCCAAAACCACGAGAAGGGAGAAAGGCTACAGGGAGAGTGCCTACAGGGAGAGTGACTACAGGGAGAGTGCCTACAGGGAGAGTGCCTACAGGGAGAGTGACTACAGGGAGAGTGACTACAGGGAGAGTGACTACAGGGAGAGTGACGAGTGACTACAGGGAGAGTGACTACAGGGAGAGTGCCTACAGGGAGAGTGCCTACAGGGAGAGTGACTACAGGGAGAGTGACGAGTGACTACAGGGAGAGTGACTACAGGGAGAGAGTGACTACAGGGAGAGAGTGACTACAGGGAGAGAGTGATTACAGGGAGAGAGTGATTACAGGGAGAGAGTGATTACAGGGAGAGAGTGATTACAGGGAGAGAGTGATTACAGGGAGAGAGTGACTACAGGGAGAGAGTGACTACAGGGAGAGAGTGACTACAGGGAGAGAGTGACTACAGGGAGAGAGTGACTACAGGGAGAGAGTGACTACAGGGAGAGAGTGACTACAGGGAGAGTGCCACTACAGGGAGAGTGCCTACAGGGAGAGTGCCTACAGGGAGAGTGACTACAGGGAGAGTGACTACAGGGAGAGTGACTACAGGGAGAGTGACTACAGGGAGAGTGCCTACAGGGAGAGTGACTACAGGGAGAGTGACTACAGGGAGAGTGCCTACAGGGAGAGTGACTACAGGGAGAGTGCCTACAGGGAGAGTGCCTTCAGGGAGAGTGCCTACAGGGAGAGTGCCTACAGGGAGAGTGACTACAGGGAGAGTGACGAGTGACTACAGGGAGAGTGACTACAGGGAGAGAGTGATTACAGGGAGAGAGTGACTACAGGGAGAGAGTGCCTACAGGGAGAGTGCCTACAGGGAGAGTGCCTACAGGGAGAGTGCCTACAGGGAGAGTGACTACAGGGAGAGTGCCTACAGGGAGAGTGCCTACAGGGAGAGTGCCTACAGGGAGAGTGCCTACAGGGAGAGTGCCAACAGGGAGAGTGCCTACAGGGAGAGTGACTACAGGGAGAGTGACTACAGGGAGAGTGACTACAAGGAGAGTGACTACAGGGAGAGTGATTACAGGGAGAGTGACTACAGGGAGAGTGACTACAGGGAGAGTGACTACAGGGAGAGTGATTACAGGGAGAGTGACGAGTGACTACAGGGAGAGTGACTACAGGGAGAGAGTGACTACAGGGAGAGAGTGATTACAGGGAGAGAGTAACTACAGGGAGAGAGTGACTACAGGGAGAGAGTGACTACAGGGAGAGAGTGACTACAGGGAGAGAGTGATTACAGGGAGAGAGTAACTACAGGGAGAGAGTGACTACAGGGAGAGAGTGACTACAGGGAGAGAGTGACTACAGGGAGAGAGTGACTACAGGGAGAGAGTGACTACAGGGAGAGTGCCTACAGGGAGAGTGCCTACAGGGAGAGTGCCTACAGGGAGAGTGACTACAGGGAGAGTGACTACAGGGAGAGTGACTACAGGGAGAGTGACTACAGGGAGAGTGACTACAGGGAGAGTGACTACAGGGAGAGTGACGAGTGCCTACAGGGAGAGTGCCTACAGGGAGAGTGCCTACAGGGAGAGTGCCTACAGGGAGAGTGACTACAGGGAGAGTGACTACAGGGAGAGTGCCAACAGGGAGAGTGCCTACAGGGAGAGTGACTACAGGGAGAGTGACTACAGGGAGAGTGACTACAAGGAGAGTGACTACAGGGAGAGTGATTACAGGGAGAGTGACTACAGGGAGAGTGACTACAGGGAGAGTGACTACAGGGAGAGTGATTACAGGGAGAGTGACGAGTGACTACAGGGAGAGTGACTACAGGGAGAGAGTGACTACAGGGAGAGAGTGATTACAGGGAGAGAGTAACTACAGGGAGAGAGTAACTACAGGGAGAGAGTGACTACAGGGAGAGAGTGACTACAGGGAGAGAGTGACTACAGGGAGAGAGTGACTACAGGGAGAGAGTGACTACAGGGAGAGAGTGACTACAGGGAGAGTGCCTACAGGGAGAGTGCCTACAGGGAGAGTGCCTACAGGGAGAGTGCCTACAGGGAGAGTGCCTACAGGGAGAGTGACTACAGGGAGAGTGACTACAGGGAGAGTGACTACAGGGAGAGTGACTACAGGGAGAGTGACTACAGGGAGAGTGACTACAGGGAGAGTGACTACAGGGAGAGTGACTACAGGGAGAGTGCCTACAGGGAGAGAGTGCC